>NW_009702843.1:0-72004 GCF_000703405.1 Apaloderma vittatum
CTTCCAATGCCTAACATTCTGTGATTCTATGTGAAGTAACAAGAACTTTCTTGAGGGGGCCGGTCAGCTCAGTTGGTTGGAGCATGGTGCTGCTAACACCAAGGTCACAGGTTCGATTCCTGTTTGGTCCCCATGTGTTGCCTGATCTAGTTGAGAGGTGTCCCTGGGCACGACATGGAGGTTGGATTAAATGATCTCCAAGGTCCCTTCCAACCTAGGCCATTCTATGATTCTATGATTCTAACACTCTCAGCACTGCAGGAGGACAGGGATCACAATTGTATCCTGCGTTTCGGGAACGTATCTGATGCTCTCGGCAGTCGTGGTAAGTTTCTTGTGAAACTTGGATTGCTGGCATTAAGTGGATGTATGTTTTACTCTGGAACATCTGGACTTAGTTTAAAAGGCAAGACTGGATAAGGTGAACTAATGCTCTGAAGTAGTACAGAAAATGTTCCTTCTGATCTTCTGACAGGTGTGTATTCTGTGCAAATTTCAGAGATTTGAATCTTGCCACCCTCTCTCACTGAGAGTTCTACAGTTGCTTACCATGGCAGAGGATCTTGTTCTCCATCTTTGAGTGTCTGTGCCCAAGGAAGGGACACAAAGGCAACCATCCTATCTCATCATGTCTTACTGACACAAAGCGCCTTTCAGTTTTCAGTAGACTCGTGGCCAAAACAGACTTTGTAGTCCCTCAAACACTGAGCCTAAAAGGGAAGGTTCAAGACCAGACCTGTACATGAAGCCTGTTCACGCCATAGCTTGACTGTTTTTATTTTCTTGGTGAAAAAAAGAACAAGAAATGACAGTGCTGCTACGAGACCTGCATTCCTCTCTGGTAGTATCACAAACATTCAATTCTAGTGGTATTGATGGCCTGGCCTTTTTTTTTAGTGAGTGTTGTCAAATCAGATATAATCATGAAGTTAAGTTTAAAAAAGTGACCAATAAGTAAAAATAAAGAAATTAGATCTTGTTTTGTGTTTGTAGCTTTAAGCTTTTTCTCTAAAAAATGTTTTTATTATGTGATATATTCATGTAGCTGAGCATTTTATGCCTTAAGATATATTTAGAGGCTTATTTGTTATGCTTGTTCAGGTAATAATGGATTATATACTATTTACTAGATAGGGATTAATTATTTCTCTATATTAGTATCAAACTCAGTATAGATAAAAATTTTATTTAAATTGCAATGTATAGCATTTTGTATTAAAATGTTAATATTCAATTTACTGTTAAATATTTTTTTATAACAGAAGAAAGGATTTATCAAAACACATGTTGCATATGTAGCTCTAGGGTATACTAAACAAAATAACTGTTATCAATTCTTAATTGAACTGACCTTTCCTGGTCACAATGTCCTTCAGGATTTTAGAACAAAAGTATCTTATCCTTTTGTGCCTATTTTTTTATTTAGAGACTAAAAGAGGAAAACAGCTTTCCTGCTTTCTCAGTTTCCAGTTGCTTTACAGCTTTTAAATTAACAAGTCATTGACCTTGATGAATACAGCCTTTGCTTCTTTCTTCCTCCCCCCTCCCCCCCCTTCCCCCCGACCTATAGCATTTTTAGCACAAGTTTTTGCAGCCAAAATCTGGCACAACATTTCAAGGGGCTCTGCTTCACACTGCGCCTTCAGATGTGTCCATAAGCTTGGTGGTTTCTGCTTTCTGAATGGATATGTATTGTTGGAATGTATTTATTTTAAGTGGCCTTAGTAGATTAGGATAGCATTTTGTTTTAAGGTGAGCTGTCATAACTTTAAATTAGAAGAGTTTATTTTTCAAAAGAAAAGGTGCCTATTTAAATAGAGCTCTATTTAAATGTTAAAATTTTCAATCTTATTCATCCTGGCCTGAGGTCCAGCTGACTTTTGTTAGCTCACTTAAGAACTGTGGGCTATGATATCAGTGCGCTCTGGATCCTTCACTACAGTTTCTGTCATTTTTCCCATGGATGATTTTGGCAGTGCATGATTTATAGGTATTAAAGGGTTCGGAAAAGCCATCAGCTGTCCCTCGCATTTACTGCGCTCTCCAGTATGTTTACATGTCATTCTCTTCTCTGACCTGTGTAGCAAAACCTCTGTTTTCCTCTTCTGATGCGCTCCAGTACTCACTCTTGATGGAATCCTGATCAGTCCTGGAAGCCAATGCTTCTACACCCTGGTATCTAGGAAGGAGACTCAAGTTCGTGTTTGGATTGTTTGCCTGAGACATCCTCTTTTCCTCTAGGATTTGTGCAAATGCTGGTGGATTTGAATCTTTGAGGTCTGAAAACTGATGGTTATAGAATTTTGCATTTGCATCTGTGCGTAGCATCACAGTGTGTTACCTGTACCCACACCACGTACCTAGTGGGACCGAGTACAAGCTTGTCCTCCGGGTATTAAGTGCTGGCTGATGTCCGAGGTCTGTCTATCCATATGGTAGCTGGCATGGCAGAGCTGTAGCAATTTTTGCTGAAGACTAACAAAAAAGACAGCAGTGCATGTTTGTCTTCTTTCCTCTTTCATAGTTGTTGGAAGAGCATCAGACTTAGTAGGAGAAGATGCCCTGTCAGTTTTCAGCACAGATGTTAGAAATTTGTGAAGATAACTGGGCTTATGTTTATATAGGCTAAAGACATACTACCATTTTTATTCATGATGTGAGAGCTACACTGCCTGCAAAAGTATGTGTTTGTGTAGTTAAAAAACAATCTTAGAATTGGATCTGAATGGAAGCAGCTTTCCTGTCCCGAAATGGGGGAGAATGGTGATGAATAGTCCTAAGTAGAGTATGAGGAAAAGTTACTTTGGGTATTTTTTTTTCTCTGACTTGCTTAAATTTTTAGACCATAGTTCTTCCAAACAAATTTCAAAATAAAAATGAAAAACCAGAGCTTTTAGTATTGGGAAAGCCTTGTTTCATCAGTTGTGTTACACAACTTCTTATCCATTTAATGACACCTTTGTTGAGATTACCCCTTCTTGGAAGAAGTCTGGCCTTGGTGAATCAGTTCTTTAAGTAATTGAAGGTGACAGTTCCGTGCATGCTAATTGTTTAGTCATCTGAATTTAAGTTGTATAGGGATCTTAGTGAAGCACTTCTGAATTTATGATGTTACTTTCACTCAGGAATGTATGACGTGAGCAGGGCTGTAACCTGCTGAGTCACTACCCTGGTCTCTGATAGCTAGTAACTAGCAGCTGGCATGTCAAATAACTGGCTGCTAGTTGGTATTGGAAAAAGTAGAAGGAGGTGCAACACAGCGTAGAGACTGAACCAAATTAACGGCTCGCAGCTGGGAGGAAATGTTATGGAGGTCTCTCTCCCCAATCTTCTCCTCTATGTCACCAACACGGGTGCCTGTCAAGTCATGTAGCAAGTTTCTACATTCACTAACATAGCACAAATGCATATTTTGCTTAGTTTTCTGGTATTTTAGCAAGTAGAAGTGGCTCACTGTGTGATGAACACTAGAGGAGCACTAGAAGACGGGGAAAAGGTAGGTATGGGTGTAGGACAAGGAGCACTAGCTGAGACTGGATCTTTGGCTGTATAAGCTTTCTGGTAAGCATGTGGAACTAGAATGTTTCAAAGGTTTATAACTTGGGATTGCAGCCAGATTGGCCCTGCCTGATCTTTTAGCGCTGTGCTCCACTATAGTAGAACATGCAGTGATACCGGGTATTTTTGGCACAAGCATAATTCGCAAATGATATTATGATTTCCCAGTGCTATAATAGTGTGGGATTGCTGGAGCTAGTCAAAGGAATATGTTGTTTTCCTTATTCTTGGAAGTATCTGAGCTATTTTGGCTGGATGCAGCCGCTTCTTCATGTCCCCTCAAAAATAGCAGACCAGATATGTAGAGCATCAGCAGAAACTGTTAAGAGCTTGCAAAGTGGTAAGCAAAAACAGACAGTGGGAAGTGCTTGGTGAACTTTAGACTTTTTCTTTTTTCTTTTAAATTTTGTTTTCTGTTTTGTATAGCGTATTGTTTTTCCTCTCTTCTAGAGTTTTTGCACCCTTTGAAGTGTTTTGTGCTTTAACTAAGGCCATAGTTCCATTCTGTTCATACTGTCTTGTAGTTTTTCTCAGAAACTCCCAGCAAAAATATGTAAAATAATTTCCGGAAGAAATTATTATTATTATTATTATTATTATTATTATTATTATTATTATTGTTGTTGTTGTTGTTGTTGTTGTTGTTGTTGTTATTCCAGAAGAAGGTTGGGTGCTCCCAGATAAACTCAGTGTCCATGTCAATTTATGGTGGGTTTTTCTGGATTGTTTTTTTTTTTTTGCACCAAATCTTCTCTTGAAATGGACTGTTACTAAAAAATGGACTGTTACTGAAAATGTTTCATAAACTGATTCTTTCCTAGGCTAGGAGGGACTTTGCATGTCCTGCCTGAGGAGAGCCATAATCTTTGTTTTGTTCTTGGAATAGCTGTTGGGTTTTTTTGAGTAGTCCACAAAGTAGGAAAACCTTTTTACTTAGTATAATCAGTGCACTTAGTGCACTTTTTAGTTAGTGTAATCAGGTTCATCATTGACAGCTGCTCTGTGGTGACATTGCTTTTCTGTCTTTTTGTTTGATTCTTTTGTAGTTGCACATATGTGAAATGATGCTGCTGCCTATATGACCTGGAAGTTGTTTCTTCATATGTCGTAATCTTACAGAAACCTTACCTGTTTTTTTTGTTATTGTGTAGTTATGTGTGGTGAATCTAAGGAAGAAGTCAATCACTAGGGGAAATTCTTTAATTAGTCACAGCCATAATTCGTAAATCTTGTGTTGTATGGTCGATACAGACAAGTGGAAAGCCTATGTTTTGAACCATTGGTTTTATTTCATGAAGTCTTTACAATACAGAATACACTGTGAGTTTTTATTATGTGTTGCTAGCAATTAATTCTCCAGAAAAGAAAGAATAGAGTTTTTTTTTCTGTTAAGTGCCTTAAGTTCTTCCCTGTAAATAATTGTAGATATGCTTATCTTCACAGGCCAAACAGAGGATTTGAAGGATATACTCATTTGTGAGAATGGCAAGATTAGTGCCACATTCATAGAGCTTTGCAAAAACATTTTATTGGCTCATAAAATGATTATTTACTTTTTAAAGTTAAAAAAAAATGCTTATGACAATGTAGTGTTATTGATTTGGCTTTGGCTTACCATTCTTCCTCTGTTGGATAGCTTTAATTAGGCACATCATCTTGTGCTGTTGGTTATTTAGCTTGGTTTTGTTCATAGTTGTTGAAGCGTGTTGGTTTTCTGCAACTACTAGTCTCGTAGATAATAAAGTACTGACTACATCAGTGTTTACCACAGCTGTATAGCAGTTGTTATGTGTTCCTATGAAGTTAGCAAAGCTTTTTTCAATCATCATTATGTTTTTGTTTTATTAATTTGAATGTAGTTTTCTTGTAGTAGTTTAAAAATAACTTTAAAAAATGTTTTTAAATCTGCATCTCTTTAACTCTTCCCTTACTGGTGCACCATACTTAGAGCAGTTGCTTAAGGTTCTTTATTTTTGTTGCCATCAGTAGCGTAATTTGTCTTTATTGCTTTGAGAACAAGAATTTATACCCTAGGTAATTAAACTAGCAATGGATTCTCTTTTTGTAACTGCTTTGTTTCTTGTTGGTACACATCTTGCTACAACTGTATTTTAGGAGTGTGTCACTGGACAAGCTCCTCCATCATTTATTTTTTATCCCATGTGTCCTTTTCGTTATTTTCTTCTGTTTTGCTCTGTCACAACCTCAAAGTTCATAAAATGCTTCCTGAGACAGACTGAAAATAATATTTAAAATGAGTTTTGGCACAGATTGAGCACAAAGAGTTTTTTACTATAATTTGCTCTTTTAGATTACTGTAAAACTTCATTCTGTACCAAAACTAAGAATTTTTTCTGGAAGGGACCATCACAAAGCTAAGAAACCACCTGCCTATATCCCAACTGTAGATCTGTGTTCCAAAGAGTGACCTGGTGCACACCCCTTTCCTAGCATTGTTGTAACTTGTGGGAGGATGAGATGTCTTCTTTGGTCTCAACCTGTCCTGGGAAGAGAGTACTTGCTTGCCACATGGAGCCCTCATGAGATGAAGGTTTGCATGGAGAGCTGAAATTCCAGCAGCAACTCAGGTAACTCTGAAAACCTAATATTAAGCAGGGACCCCAACTACCTGCAGCAGTAGTAATGCCCACTTGTTGCTTTATGATCATAGTAGATAGAGCTACTTATCCAGTAAGTAGAAATTTTGGGCCCTAGACCCTCATCTCCTGAAGGGTATCTAAAACCTCTGATTTTCTACAGGCAGATGTCCTACTTACTAACCGAAAGAGTAGTCTGAGGTGCAACAAATTCTGCCCTTCATGTTGAAGTTGGGCTACTTTACAGACAGGGGTTGTTACAGACAAGCTTATGGAGTGTGGACTGAATGAGCAGACAGAGAGGTGAATTGAAAACTGGCTGCAGAAACGTGCCCAGAGAGTAGTGGTCAGTGGCACAAAGTGTAGTTGGAGGCCAGTGACTAGTGGTATACCTCAGGGGTCAATACTGGATCCAGTCATATTTATCATCTTTGTTAATGATCTGGATGGTGGGACAGTGTGGCCTCACCAAGTTTTGTGAGGACATAAAACTGGGAGGAGTGGGTGATACTCCAGAGGGTCATGCTGCCATTCCGAGGGTCGCTGGAGAAATGTGTGGGCAGGAACCTCATGAAGTTAAATAAGAAGTGCCAAACGCTGTGGTGGGGAGGAACTCCAGACACCAGTACAGACAGGGGACTGGCCAATTGAAGTGCAGCTTTGCAGAGAAGGCCTTGGGGTCCTGGTGGACACATTGCATCTAAGACAGCAATACACACTCGTGGCAAAGCAAGCTAGTGGTATCCTGGGCTGCATCAGAAGTGTGACCAGCAGGTCAAGGGAGGTCATCCTTCCCCTGTGCTTAGCACTGATGAGGCCACATTTGGAGTACCGTGTCCAGTACTGGACTCCTCAGTACAAGAGAGACATGGACATACTGGACAGAGTCCAATGAACAGCCACAACAATGATTAAGGGAGCATCTGTCTTATGGGAGAAGGCTGAGAGATCTGTGACTATTCATCCTGGAGAAGAGAAGGCTGAGGAGTAGTATCATCAATACCTGAAGAATACTAGGGTGCAAAGAGGGTGGAGCCAGGCTCTTTCCAGTGGTGCCCAGTGACAGGACAAGGGGCAGTGGGCCCAAACTGAAACACAGAAGGTTTGCTGTGAACATCAGGGAACATTTTTTCACTGTGAGGGTGATAAGCACTACCTCTGGACTTTCCGTCCTTGGAGATCTTCTGGACATGCTCCTTGGCAACTTGCTGTGGGTGGCTGTCCTTGGGCAGAGTAGTTTGGACCAGATGACCTCCAGAGGTTCCTTCCAGTCTCAACCACTCTGTGATTCTGTGAGTGATGACAAAAGTGCTTGAGGCGAGGGCATGTTTGATTTTTGCCATTTTTCCACTGGAATACTAGATTCAGTTGTACCTTTAGAACCATTCTGCTTCTTTGTTTTGCTCCTTCTTACCCTAGAGTTCTGGGGTTCTGTGGCTGAGCAGCAGTTCAGCCTAAAGAGCAAGCCAAAGAGAAGTGCCTTCCCTTGCCTTTACAGAGTGTCCTCAAGGCAGGTGCCTGGGACACTTAGCTGGGATAAAAACAAATGAATTCACCCTCTTTTGTGTAGATAATGACCTGGGACTGTTGCCCACTTGCTGAACAATTGTTTTATTAGGTGAGATGCCCATTCCTTCTACTGCAACAGCCTTCTTTTTCAGAAGAATTCTCTCTAAGTGAATCTGCTCAGCTGATGGCTAGGCTGGCTGGGTTTCAAGGGGGTGTAGATAGATTATGTATCGATTCTTGGTCCTTATAAGGTAAATTGCCCTCAGATGGCTTCCAGGTACACTTACCTGTGTCTTCTGTAGGAAAGGTGTATACTTAGGAAAACTGCATTAAATTTCTCTCATCGTGCACTTAGACAAAGCAACACCTGAATGCAAGTGAGAGGTGCTGAATAGCATTATTAACTCGTATACCAGCGCTTACAAAGTATTGCAGGGGCATTTTTACTTGAAGTATATTATTTTAATTTTTATTTTTTGACAGCGTTTGGTGTCCCTGACTGATGAAAGGGAAATGTTCAGCTGTCTGACTTGGATGTTCGTCCTGCTCTGCAGCTCTATTGCAGGTATGTTGGTTATTAGCACCCGCCTTGCCATAAGAAAACTTTATGAAACTTGACGTTCTCCAATTTTGAAGAGTTCTGAAAATGCAAAAAGATATTTTAAAAGCAGAAGTTAGTTGATGACTAAGTAGTGACTAATTTGTGGCACTCTTGATGTCCTCTTGTGAAATGTTAATTGTGATCATGACAGCCTGCATTTGTTTTCTTTTGTATTTAAAGTATTGGGAAAAAAAAGTATTTTAAAACTTACTTTGTTAACTGCTTCCTGTTGCAAAGGATATAGAAGGAGAATCTGCATCTGGAAGTCATATCATAGTTCAGTGTTGGGTTATAAAGGCTGGTCACTTTGGAGATCTGCTCGTGGAACAAATTAATGTTTAAGTAACACATGAACACTTTAAAGGCACTTAGTATTTGCTTGTTTTGGACTGTTTTAAGTCAAATATTACCTGTTCATAGATTCATGCAATGTACCAATGTTCTCATTCCTAATTTTAAAGTCACTTAACAATGTGTGACTACTGATTCTCTGTTCAAAGTTTTCTTTTAATGTAGTAGTTCCGCAGCTAGTAACAGCACAGGTAACTGCTGAAGTTGGAAGAGCAGATAGTTCTGCACTCCTTCCACCTTCATCTGCCTCCTCTTCTACTGGAGTGCAGGTTTGTGTGGCCACTTGTGAAGTGGTGAGATATTTGGCCTGGATGGAGGATGATATTATTTTTTTCCAAACTTTATTTTTTCATCTGTATCAGTTTTCTTTCGATTCACTACACAGGCACTTCTACCGTGCAAAAGGGGATAGCAGCAGTGAATGAGCGTTTGAGGGTTAAAAATGCTTCTTGTGACAACAGTGCCACTTCGAAGTGGTAAAGTTGAACAGTATAGGTTAGAATAGGACATCGCAGGGACAGACTGAAGTAGTGACTCTCTAATAATAATTGAAAGTTCATATATGTGCAGTTTGTCACATACCAATTAACACACAACAGTAATTTATTTTATAATGGTATTTCTGTCTTAAATTGTTTGGGGATTACATAGAAGAGGGTTGTGTATGTTTGCAGAAGCTTGATCAATATGAAACAGTGCAAGTAATTGCTTGCAGCTAATATGCAGTAAAATTTATGCAGTAGAGTGTAACATAGCCATTAGCTTGACTCTGAAACATGAAGAAATTACTCTGAAACAAAAGGGATACAAAAAGAAATAGAGCAATTTATGGTTAATACACTCAAAAAGGAGAGAATTACCGGTAAATCACGGAGAAAGTTTAGTATTTGATTCCTTGTCATTCCTACATGCTAGCAAAGAAATGCTGTCTGTAAAAGCTGGCATGTTTTCAGTTTTATTTAACAGATTTATGTATGAAATTTTGCTTCAAGAAATAAGTAGCAGCAAAAAAATATAAACACGTATCTCCTTGCAGGACTCTAATGGGTGATTCATGCACTGTTTAATAACTTTGATATAGGATAATATTTGATAGTACATATTTGACATTAGCTGTTAAAAATTAAATAATAGTTTATAGAAAAAGCTTCAGAACTTTTACTGTCTTCATCAATGACGTAGACGGATTGACTGCACCCTCAGCAAATTCTCAGATGACACCAGCTGACACACCTGAAAGACAGGTTACCATCCAGAGGGACCTGGACAAGCTGGAGAAGTGGGCCCATGTGAACCTCATGAGGTTCAACAGGGCCAAGTGCAAGGTCCTGCACTGGGTCGGAACAATCCTCGTTATCAATACAGACTGGGGGATGATGTGCTAGAGAGCAGCCCTGAGGAAAAGGACTTGGGGTTACTGGTGGATGAAAAGCTGGGCTTGAGCCAGCAATGTCTGCTTGCAGCCCGGAAAGCCAACTGTATCCTGGGCTGTGTGAGGAGAAGCGTGGCCAGCAGATGGAGAGAGGTGATTCTGCCCCTCTGCTCTGCTCTGATGTGACCCCACCTGGAGTACTGTGTCCAGCTTTGGAGAGCTCAGCACCAGACAGGCATGGACCTGTTGGAGCATGTCCAGAGGAGGGCCATAAAGATGATCAGGAGTCTGGAGCTTCTCCCCTATGAGGACAGGCTATGAGAACTGGGGTTGTTCAGCCTTTCAATACTATAAAGAACAGTGCAGTGACTTGCTCACTCCTAGCCCCTTGTTTCTGGGATGGGGAGGAGAAAATGTAACAAAGGCTTGAGGGCTGAAATTAAGGACAGGAAGAGCTCACTCACCACTTAGGGTCATGGGCAAAAACTGGAGTAGACCTGAGGAGAAAACAATTTAATCTAATCAACAAAACCATGACCAGTTTACTAATCACAGAGTAGAATAGGGAGAAAATAAATACAACCAGATCTTAAATACACCTTCCCCCACCCCTCCCTTCTTCCTAGACTCAGCTCTGCTTCCCATTCTTTACCTGGTCCCTGCTGGTGGTGCAAGAGGGTAGGGGATAGGGGCTGTGGCATGTCCCTTATGCCCTGTCCATGATCCTCCTTGCTCTTCGATGAGAGGATTTCTTGCAGTCTTCCTCTGCTCCAGTCTGGTGGCCCTCTCACGGGAGATAGGCCTCTTCGAACTTCTTCAACTTGAGTCCTTCCCACATGGTCATGGTTCTTCCTGAACTGCTCCGGCACGGGTCCCTCCTGCAGGCTGCAATCGTCCCGGTGATGGACTGCTGCTGCACAGGCTTCCCCTGGAGTCATGGCATGCTCTGGGTGTTTCTGTGCTCCAGTGTGGGGTCCTCCGCAGGCTACAAACTGGATATTGCACACCATTAATCTCCCATGGCTGCCATCTCACCAGAAGCCTCAGCAAAATCTGTTCCAGTGCATTTCTCCCCTTCCTTCCTCACCAACCTGAGTTACTGCATGGTTGCCCCTGTCACCTCCTCCTCCTCTCCAAAACAAAGAACTCCTCAACACAGAAGAGCTTGCCAACAGGCTTTTCCCCTGTTAAATATGTTGATCACAGAGATGGTGATTGGCCTGGCCTTGGCCAGAGGTGGGCTGGACTTTTACCTGGGGAAGGCTCTGGAAATTTCTCACAGGAGCCACCTCTGTGGCCCCTGCCACTACTAAAAAACCTGTCAGACACAAACCCAACACAAATACTTAAAGGCTAATAAGGACTTTTTGATAGGGCCTGTAGGGATAGGACAATAAGTAATGGTGTTAAACTAAAAGAGGGTAGATTCAAACTAGATGTAAGGAAGAAATTTTTTTGTGTTGTGGGTGGTGAAACACTGGAACAGATTGCCTGGAGAGGTAGTAGAAGCTCTGTCCCTGGAAACAGTCAGGGTTGGGTTGGCCGGGGCTCTGAGCAGCCTGGTCTAGTAGATGTCCCTGCTCATTGTAGAGGTGTTGGACCAGGTGACCTTGAAAGGTCTCTTCCAACCCAAACCAGTCCATGATTCTAGGACTTGTTGATGAATTAATTCACTCATTCAGCCTGCTTCTGTGTTTGCCTTGTACATGCATTTTGTATACAACTCCCGCACTATATCTGGGACTATAAATTCTGTGAGCAATGAAAGTGCTAATGAGAACTGAAATATATTGCAGCTTAACTGTAAATTTTAAACTTAGCAGTTTGATTTATTTTCTGATATGTTAATTACTAATTTTAACATCCAAATGTATGCATACCTTTTACACACAGGATTGTTTTTTAAAAGCAGATTTAAAAGACCTGAGTCTCTCTTTTTTGTTTTAAGCTATTTGGAAAGATTTGTGTTAGAATTTCTCCATTATTTCTGGGAATGTACGTTCTTATATGATACCCATGGTAACAGATATGAGTTTCCAAACAACAATATCTGATTCAAGTAAGTAATTGAGCATTTCATTTGAACTCCTTAGGAAATAAAAAACTAATTAAGTGATCTATAGACAATATTAATTTATCATCTTTCCACTGATCTTTGAAGAGAAATTGGATAATGTGATATCTTTGATTTTTTTTTTAGATGAGAACTTTATCAGAGATGCTGACATTTTTCCTTCATCTCCTGAAATTGAAAGAGGATCCACCTTGAAACTATTTTGTGTTCTTGGAAAACACTACACACCTCAGAGAAATGCAAGCCACATCATCTGGAAGTTGAATCATGAATTGATTGCTCAGGAAGACTATAACATTGTGAATGAGACTGTGTCTAGTATAACCATCCATAATTTCACCTACAGCAAAGCTCATGTGAAATGTTTCACTAAGTACTTCGGCAAGGAACAACTTTTGGTTCACACTGAAGTGAAATCTGGCTGTAAGTAGAAATGATGCCAGTATTCAAGTATTCCATTTTTTTCCTGAAGTCATGAAATTGCAGACGTTCCTTTCTGATGCTGGTCTGTAACCTCTCTGACCATGACTTTTGGCCATTGAAGTGAATGTACGTTTTCTGTTGACTTCAGAGATTACTGGGTCTGTCCCTTTGGTTATGTCTTTTGTCTAGCTTAGCCAACTTTAATTTTCTCCAGGAATTTCCTCTCTAATCCTCTGTTCCAAAGAAATTATAATTACAGTCTGTTATGAACAAAGTAGCAGGATAAATATGTGTACAAATTATTTTGTTTGTTGAGCAGATTAAGTCCAGATTATACCAAGGTATGCCTGGGGGTCTCATTCTAGTAAAGAAGCAACAAATGCGGAAAAATACATCTGTAGAGTAAAAAACCAGGTGTTCCCTGTCTGCAAAGTTTCGTGTATGATAAGCTTGTCAATGTAAGAAAGATCTTCTGGGTGTTACATTAAGTGGGACAGAACAGTACTATTTTGGAGAGAGGACTTTTTTACCTAGTTTATTTTACTGAGTGCAGTTCTTTCAACTCCAGTTTCTTCTATTGAGTGAAGAAGTCTGGCTTTAACAAGGAAGTCTTTGAGGGTGTTACATTTTTATGGCTCACTTCAGACTATAGAGATTGCAGAGGGTTGCTTCCTCTGTCCTCTCTTTCTTCTAAGATAGAGTCCAGAATTAGTGATCTTTCCAGGGTCACAGAGATATGTTTCCCAGGATCTTGTCTTTTGCAACTCTGAGGTCATGCAGGTTAGGAGTTTTCACAGGGTATGTGGTTAGACATTGTGGGAAGGAACTAAGAGGAATTTTATCTTTCAGAGAATGCCTTTTCCTGAACTTTAGGGTTGTTTGTTTGTTTTCCTCTTACTCTCTGGACTAGCCTTGAGCTACAGCTGTGCTGCAGGGGGCTATACTTAGATGTTCAGGACACTGAACCTTGATATGAGATAGTTAATGAGTTACTGCAAACAAAAGCTTCATGCACACTTAGTTAAGTACTTCTGAGAAGTAGTTGGAGAAAATATTCTTCTCTACCCAGAGGAAGAAAGAGGGGCTTTGATTTTGGGTTTATGAGGAATTTTGAGGGCAATAAGAAATTATAAAATTAAGTGCTGTGCAAGACACTTAGTGAAATTTGCCATAATCTGCTCTTTGACCAATAAAATGAGTTGTACGTTAAAGTTACTTACTTTCACTGGACTTAATTTTTTTTTTAAACCCTTGTCATTGTAGTTCCACCGGACACACCAGGAAATATTTCCTGCATTTATTACTATAATTCTAAGCTTACCTGCACTTGGACTTCAGGAAGAGAAACAAATCTCATGACAAACTATACTCTTTACCGAAAAGTGTAAGTATAGGATATATTAGGAGCTGGGTTGCTGGTGTAGGGCCACCAGCTCCCTTCCCCTCATATCCTGACTTCTCTTTAAAGAAAACCTGGTGACATCATGGGCTTCAGAGTCATGGCATTTCATCAGTAAATTCAATTAATTTGGGGTTGGTAACAGTTGAAAAATGTTAACGGTGCTACAGGCTTGGGATGGAGTGGCTGGAAAGCTGCTCAGCGGAGAGGGACCTGGGGGTGTTGGTTGATGTGATCCAGCAGTATGCCCAGGTGGCCAAGAAGGCCAGGAATAGTGTGGCCAGCAGGAGTAGGGAAGTAATTGTCCCCCCATACTTGACAATGGTGAGGCCTCCCCTGGAGTACTGTGTTCAGTTTTGGGCCCCTTACTCCAAAAAACACATTGAAGTGCTGGAGCGTGTCTAGAGAAGGGCAATGAAGCAGCACAGGTCTTATGAGGAGCAGCTAAGAGAACTGGGATTGTTTTGCCTGGAGAAAAAGAGGCTGGGGGGAGACCTTGACACTCTTCATAACTACCTTAAAGGAGGTTGTCAAGAGATGAGGTTCAGTCTGTTCAACCAAATAACAAGTGATAAGGCAAATGGCCTCAGGTTGAGCCAAGGGATATTTAGATTTAGATTAGATTAGTTTAGATTGGATATTAGGAAGAATTTGTGTACTGAAGGGGTTATGAGGCACTGGAATGCATTGCCCAGGGCAATGGTGGAGTCCCCATCCGTGGAGGTGCTTAAGACTCCTGTAGACATAGTGCTTAGGGACATGGCTTAGTTGAGCACTTGTCAGCATTAGGTTAATGACTGGACTTAAAGGTCTTTTCCAATGTAGGCGATTCTGTGATATATTTTCAATACACTTTATAAAGGAAATGAACATTCTAAACCCACTATTTAGTAGACCAGTGTTTACTTCAGAATTGATATTCACTGGTTTCCTTGCAGTAGCATTACTAACTCAGTCAAAAGGTGAGTGAGCCTAGGTACAGATGGAGGAGGACAGAGGCATTCTGTGGGAGTGTTACCCAGAAACTAGCTATCCTTGTTTTGGATGGGTAAACAAGATTACTTCCTCTTCTACTTTAAACAGTTCACAGTTATAAGTATTAAACTCCCTATTACTCTGTTTGTTACAAATATCATTTAACTTAGACGCCTTTGGAGGCACCGAGTTTTGGAGAAAGAATCCAGAGTTATTTGTCTTTTTGGTCACTCACATCTGGAAATTTGTATTTACAAACACAGATTATGTAGACTTATGCTCCTAATACTTGATTGTTTCAATTTCTGTTAAATTTTAAATATTGTTCAGGAGCTGAATTTTTCATAAGTTCCTGTGAAAATGGAATGTTCCATTGAAAATGGAATGTTCAGTATGTTCCAAGGCAGATCTCAGGTAGAATTTTGAAGGTGATAGTGCAGATTTTGTTCCAAATATAATTATCAATGTGTACTTTATAGTAGTCCTGCCTAATCAAGACTTTAGATAATATGATTTCGTGAAGAGTTTTGTAAAATATCTAAAATTATTCTGGAGAACTGGAAAGAATTCAGACTCTGAAGGAGATATTTTCTTATTGTAAGTTTTGCTAGTGTATGGTATATTTTTTGTTAAAATATCAGGCAAGTAAACATCTTCAGTTCTATCTCCATTTTAGGCTTGATATTTTAGGCTTCTATCTTCCTTAGGTGAAACTTTCTTGCTCCTTCCAGTGTTGCTACATTTTATAACTTGGTTGAGTTAATGAATCAAAACCTAGAACAGCTGTTTAAAGTTAAGTTTCAATATTGCTCCTTCTTGTACCAGCACAAATTCTTCTTTAACCACACAGTGAATTGGATTGCAAAACTATTTCCAATGAAATCTAACCATTAGTTTAAATCCAGATAACTCCTCAGCTGAGTTTACTGCATGACTAGAAAAGCACTGGTACAAGCTCTCCAAGAGGACGGAGAGCTGTGGACGGAAACAAACAGCCATGCATATTAGGGAAGGTAGGACTGCTTTTCACAGCAGTGCAGGCTTACACTAGCTTAAAAATGCATATGAAATACAAGCTTCAGACTGTTTTTTGAGTTATACAATTGATCTGCTTGCTTACTGCATTGTATGAAATATTTAACACAGGCCCAACACATGAGTTTCTATTTATTGAAGAATTTCTCTGTGGGTTGGTAAAATTAAACTAATTTTGTTAGTTTAGCATCCCACACTACTTATTATGAAAGTATATGCTGTAAAGACTGCATATTATCAGTGTGTTCTTTCAGGAAAATCTGTCAAATTTCTGTTATCTTGTAACAGCCTGGGAGCGGTACAATTTGATTTTTTTATCTATTTAAAAGATGAGTAGAAGCTCATCATCACAGTAGTTGCATGTGTGACTAGCTGTATCTGTCTACACTTTTAAAGGAGGCCTGGTGTGGAGTTACGTGATACTTCTCTTTGGGATTTTTATCTAAAATAATAATAGCATTTGAACTGTCCATTAAGGCATTTTTACTCTTCATTACTACTCCTGGAAAGTTATCTCACTAGTTGCAGTTAAAACTAATTGAATCTGTGCAGACTATTTATATGCATTTGCAGGAGCAGTGCAATTAGGAAAGAGCATTCATTTGCAAAAACTAAGGCAACATTCACTGGTCAAAATATCCTGCAACCTCGGAACCATACAAATAATAACTAAATAGTAACCCAACAATCATTTTGAGTTATTCTAAGAAAGTCCTCTAATTTCTAACTCCTTTTTTTCCCCCCTGTTTTTTAGGGTGCCAGAAGGAAGGGAAACACCTCCATATACATTGAGCTCCTGCCAGAGCAAAACAGAGTTATGTTCATTTTATTTTCCAGATACTTCGTATAGTAGTTCCTTTTGTTTTCAGGTGAAAGCTGAAAATGTTTTGGGTGAAGCCTCATCAGATTGTGTTCTTATACCTATGGGAGAAATAGGTAATTAAAAGAAAGAGTTAAATAAAGCTAAAGCAGTGTATGTTGAGCTGACTGCAACCTCCCTAATTCTTCTTTCCTCCCTATAGCAAACGTGTCAGATGTCATTTGGTTTTAAATTGCTTTCTGTTTCCAGAGGTCGTCTGATTTTAATTGTTTGCTGAAATGATAAAGTCTAAAGGTTTAATAAAATGTTTCATCTCTCCCATTTTTTTATCAAATTCTGGATGCTTCCAATCTACTTTTAATTGATGGCCTTTCCATGTAACATTCTTGGAACTGGTTGGTGATATAGCAGCAGTTTTCAGCAATTTCTTGGTGTTACCATGAGGTGGTGAAAAATGATATTGTGCTGTATTCATACTAGGAAATGTCTACAACAATATTTTTTTAGGCTCGTGTCTGATGTATGCATTATAAATTACTAAGTTTTTAATGACTGACAAGGCATACTAAAACTTCTTATCAAACTAAGTGGTACTTGGACTGTACTTTTGTATTTTTGAGTGATGCTAGATATCAGTGCAATATCTAGCTGTAAATGAATAGGAGGATTATAATTTCTCCAGGTCTGCCCATCATTTACCCTGCTATTCTACTTTCTGGTTGGGAATGTTAAAACCCCACCAGTGCTGTGATTTCCTGGAGCAATAATACTATTTTTGTCTTTCTCTTCTCCCTCTGCACTGTGCTGCATTTGCATTTTGGTGTAGTTAATCAACAGTGCTTTTAACTGAGTATTTTTGCTGCAGCACTCTGTCAGCCAAAAATTGCTTTACTGCTTGCATCCAGACCTGCTGTGGCTCTTCATTACTTTCCGCATCCTCTGTACCAGCCATCTCTTTTCTCAGTGCTAATCCTTTATTTTCCTATCATCTCCTTCACACTTCTCTCCCCCTCAAATCCTTTTCAAGTGAATTCTTAACTCATCTTGACTTTGGCATCCCAGCTTTGCTTTGTTTCTTTTCTGCCTGTTGTCTCAGAGTAGTATTCTTCAGTGCTGGTACAGATGAAAGAAATCTGCACATCTGTTTGAGAGCAGATTTGTCAGCATCAGATCAGTTATGTGTGCAATCTGTCTTATCGATGACTTTCCACATGTAGAGTTATGTCTATAAAATAGACCGTCATTTGAATGCTCTGATAGGATGTACATTATTTGGATAATAACTAAAACTTCTTGGAACGTAAATAGATGAAGAAATTATGAGCTTTCATAGAAGCATTTTCCACAGTTAATGTTTCTGTTTCTCTGTTTTAGAGAAATTTGAACCTCCTGAAATACTTTCAGTTAAAAAAATCACTGGTATAAATCGGTTGCTTACAGTAGTGTGGAAAATGCCTGAGAAGATTATCCCTTCCCAGAATTTAACTTGTGAGATTCAGTACGGAAGCTTGTATTCAAACTCTTCGGTAAGCTACATGAATTTTCTTCAGAATGTTAACTTCTTTGTGGTTAATTTCTTAATGTTATAAAAGGCTAAATAGAAAACCAGCAACAAATAGTTAGAAATAATGATTAAAACATTATTTTAGAGGAGTGTGATTAGGTATTCATTGTCTTAAGATCATTATTTTGTTGTCTAGGCTTAATTGTTCTCCTACTTATGGTCAATGTCTGGTTTGGTACATACTGTATTTCTAAACATATTTTTGTGAAAGGCTAAGCTTGATATTAAGCTAAGGGATTACACAATCAAAATATTTTATTTTCCTTTTGAATTCTGGTGTTGAAAACAGCATCTACTCCCAACCACAGTAGCTGAATCATGTTAAGTTGGAATAGTGATGTATTAAATTTCAAATAAATTAGAAACTAAATTTTGCAAGATGGAAAATAAGTTTTTTTTCTGAGTTTGTCTTTCTGACACTTATATGGAACTGTTAAAAGAAAAAACCCAGTGTTTAATAATTTACTTCTTTCACATGGCATATTTCAGTTCTTCTCAGCATTGAAGTGATTCTGTCTGTAGTCTTCCTGTTCTGTTTTAAGAAGGGGTTAGATTGCTTGGCTTTTTTTTTTTTTATGTTCATCAGACTGAGATATCAGCCTTGACCTTATGGTTTTATACATTAATATATAAACCTGGGAGAGAAGAATTCTTCAGGGTAACTAATAGTACTCCTTAGAGCTTTTGTTTCTGTTATTAAAGATATTTCTAATTAGCATGCTCCTCACATTCTCATGGCAAGCATCTTTACTATAAATATGCCATATTAGCTGTTGGATTCAGGATAAAATATTTGGGGTGATGTGATGGCAGGATAACTAAGGTTCACCTAGGATATTAGAAACTGAACTAATATGTATGTTAAAAACCTGTTCAAGATGTTTATCCTTTTGGAGTCAAGACATGAGCATATGGGATCCTTCCCAAATGTTGAAAACGTTCATGTTTTTGCATTACGATTACAGCATTATTGTCTGTGATGTCTATTTGTCAGCACCTGCATGAGAAATCACCTGCCTACTATTATGAAATATGTCCATTTTCTTCCTCAGAGCTTACCTGCATTTTTTCCACATGCATTCTATAGAAAGAGTAATAGCTGTGATCAGTAAATTAAAAAATCCAGCAGCAATGGCCAGGAAAGATAGCCTCAAACCACCATTTAGGTATAGGAACTGTTTTTCTATCTGACAACACATATATGCCAAAAAAAATTATTTGAGCAAATGACAGATATTTTCTTGACCTTCTAAGCCTTACTACCAAAACAATCTAAATAGTTTGCTACAAACTGTTTTTGCTGAGTGAAAAAACAAATGACTATTTTCCTACTTGCATATACTAAGTTTCTAATTATAATTAAATATTATTTAACAGCCTTTTGGCAAGGAACTAAAAGTCTGGTGTTTCTGCAATTCCATGTCAGATTCTGCAGGAGATTAATAGAAGTTTTGAGGCCCTTGTTGTTTCAAAGTGGCTAAAGTCTGTCACGTACCAGTGTTTTGTAGACCGCTGCATTCATTCTCATTGAATCAGTTTTCTATTGTTTACAATGAGTTTCTTGAGATCAGAACAGACCAAATTTTTCACTTTCATTAGGCAATGCACTTCCCACTATGATGTTCAAAGGAGTGAGTGTCTGAATTCTGTATTGTTATAGTTTGATTCACTTTTCATTGGAATGTTCAACTCCTGGAAGAGAAGAATTTTTTCATGGATTTTTGACCCTGTTGTTATAACCATGTTTTGCTACTTCAGTTTGGCTCTCAGGAGGGAATCTTCCTTATTCTAAAACTTACCTTTGCTGACCTTGTATACAATTCAACTCGCTTGAGCATTTATTTCAACATCTTTCTTTTTTAGTGGTCTAAAATTTGAGAGAAGGAAAGTTGTTTGTTACTGATTAGTTTTTGCTGTTTGGAAGAGAAGACATTAGTGTTGTTGTAGTGATGAATTAAATCTTTCTGTGTCAGTCTAGTTGAGTAGATGCATCAACTACAGCTTTCATCTCTTCTTTCACCTTTTGTTTTGGAATAATAATCTAGCTTCTGACTTCCATCAGTAAGATGTCAGTGGGCTCCTTTTAAGATGAGGAGATTACCCACCTTGTCATTACTTTTCCAGGAAGGAACTGAGTCAGTTATTTCTCGTAATCTTGTCTTCCCTTGCCACTCAAAGACTTCATCTTCTTTTCCTCTCTTGGTACCAAACTCTTCTGTGTTTTCATTGGTCTTTTAATTTTAATCATATGCTGATAATCTTTGGTATGGCTTACAGCCGCACTCCTATATAGCTAATTGCTGGAAGATCCTGTAACTCAGAAAGAAAAACTGAGAAAAGAAACAAGTACCCAGCTGGCTCACAAGCTGCAGGTGATCACTGCTTCCCGAGGGATGCTTCTGCTGTGAGGCGGAGCTGTATCCAGGACATTATGGTGACACTGGCCTTAGCAATACAAATTGCTTCCAGCCAGAGGGACCTGTAGTCATCCAGCACCTCCTGGGCCAGTACAGCTGCTCTCAGGTCATGTGTGAGCTGCACACACTTCAAGCCACAGGTCGGTCAGTACAGACCTGGGTTTGGCTTAAATTTTTTAAACCTTGGAGTTTTACAAACCTTGGAGTTTTACAGGAAGAATAAAGATGCCACACAGAAAAAACTAAATATGAAACAAGTAAATTTGAGTTTTGGATGAGTGAGTGAGGTGGGAAACATGAAAACTGCATCCTTTTTGTGTTTTTAAAAAACTAAGTGGTATATCTGCATGTGATTTTATAGCAAATAATTTTTGTTCATGTGTCAACTTTCAGAAACTTGTCACTGTCCTACTGAATTCTTCAGAGAAAACAGGATCATGTAATCTCACAGATCTGTGGGACTCCACAGAATATTCAGTTGCCATTCGATGTGCCAACGTTTTGTCAAAATTCTGGAGTGAATGGAGTAGAAGGAAAACGGCAAGCACAGAAGAGAAAGGTTGGGTAGCTTTAGGTTATACTTTGGGGCATTAGAATTTAATAGCGGAAAATTGTATTTTCAGCATATTATCAGTCTATTTAACATAAAATTATGTTGTTTAAACAGAACTTGTGTATATTGTTTAAATATAGAAGAAGGAAAACAGAAAGGCAAGAGCAAAGAGTAGAGGAGATTTGAAAGGTGATACAAACAACATAGGGCTAATTAAAAAATGAGTAAGCAGACGGAAGAGAGGAGAGGAAAAATTAAAAGTGCAGATGGAGATGGAACATTGCCCAGTAGGATAGTAGCAGAAATGTAGTGTAGCAATATGTCCAATAAAGGGAATTAGAAGTAGAGAAATGAAATTGCCAGCCATAAAACAAGACTAGAAAATCTCTGGAGTTTAACAAATGAAAGAAAGCTGAAGGAAACTCACAGAAAGAGAGAAACTCTACTTACTATGGAAAAAGGCACAGCATTACACAAGGGAAAACTTGTTTTTAATAAGTTGCTCTCAGACTATATTTCTGAAACCTTTTGATTAGTTTTACCATATTATACTATCTTTTTGATATAATTTCAAGATATTTTTCTGTCTTTAAATAGCTCCTTCAGAAAAAGTGGATTTGTGGAGGGTAATTGAGCCTTCACATTCAGCTGGAAATAGATCTGCACATCTTCTATGGAAGGTATATACTTTTTCTGTGAATTGATAGCTACTGGTGTTCTGCAGCTGATGTTGTGTTGAAGTGTTTTAGTGTTGTAGGACATAACTGCTAGAGAGTTTTGCTGTCATCAGGAAAAAACCTCACTGTACTAAAGAGAATTGAAAAGGCTTTTGTTTATTGAATGGCAGATGAATAGAGTTTTGTAATATGTGCAGAAAGGAAGGGTTTAATTGTGTTCAAATCTGATTTTTTAATGACTGAAAATCCTTACACCTGCTCTTAAGTAGTATGGCTTACCAAAGCTGTGTTTAAATGCACATTAATCTTCTAGTAGAGTTACCAGAGGCTCTTTGTGTTTCAAATCTCAGTATTTTGAATCTGTCCTTCAATAAAATTATTGCAGCTGGCTGTCTTGAAAATGGGACTGAAGGAAGTACCTTGCTTTTCTAAATACAGTACGATAATTTTGTAATTTGATCTGGACTCTTTAATACAGTATCTACTTTTGATTATACAATTAACACTGTGAAACACTTACTACTGCCTATTTTTTTAATAGACGTTAAGCAGCTTTCCACCTTCTGGGAGAATTCTAGGCTACAAAATACAGTATTTTCCAGAAAATAATGCTGCACTTGAAATGACAAACATCACTGCTGATCAGAAGATTACTTTACCTTTAAATGAAGAGGCATATATAGTATCTATTACTGCCTATAACTCTGCTGGAAATTCTCCTGGAGCTACTTTGAGGATTCCATCCACTAATGAAAAAAGTAAGATTTCTCAATGTTGTGATTTGCTTTTGTCATTAACTGAAGAATGATCTTCTGTCATCTGTTTAAATTCTGTTGTAATGAAAGCAAAATTGCACTGAGGATTTCTGTCATAGATCTGTATATATAGAATGGTATTATGTATTTGTGGTTTGCAACTCTTTACTAGAACAATATTATCTGGTGGTCATATTTTCATATCACATTTCTGTTAGATTATTGTCGGGGCTTTTGTTTTCAGATACAGTTAGTAAGATATCAGCACTTTCTCATTTCGTATTACAATTTCTATTTTATTACTTTCTTGGTTTTTTGTTTTTTGGGTTTTTTTCCTAAACCTCACAAGTAAATTTATGGAGTCCCACCCAATTCTGTCTTGTCCCTCTACTAGGTCATAAAAATAGTTACCTCAGGGCATTCTTGCAGTGTTTAATAGACACATTTAACAGGAGTCCCTAAGAAATGCAAATGGAAGTGTTAATTCTTATTTCACATGCATTCCCAAAGCATCCCATCCTACCCACTGCCAAAGTCAGGAAGCTGTTCTGCTCTAGCACAACCGTTGTGTTCTTTGGCTCTGATGTTTAATGTGGAGAGCTCTGTTGTATTGCAACATCCCACTGCCTACTCATAATCTGGAAGAGAAGTTCCATTTGACACACTTGAGTCACTCGTCCTACATCAGTTGTTTATGCAATAACAGCAAGTGTCCCTCTGGAATTAACCAACTGATCAATCTTCAGTTCTCATCAGAAAACTGGATAAGTAGACATGATGTCATCTCATCCTCAAGGTTGCTGACTACTTCTCCATCCACATCTCTATCACACAATAAATGTTTTTCTGATTTTTCTATGCTGGCTCATGTTCAGCTGGCTGTCCACCAACACCCCCAGGTCCCTCTCTGCTTGGCAGCTCCCCAGCCACTCCTCCCCAAGCCTGTATCACTGCGGGGGTTGTTGTGGCCAAAGTGCAGGACCTGGGATTTGGCCTTACTAAAACTCCTGGAACTGGCCTTGGCCCAGCGATCCAGCCTGTCTAGATCCCTCTGTAGAGCCTCCCTACCCTCAAGGAGATCAATGCCTCCACCCAGCTTGGTATTGTCTGCAAACTTACTGAGAGTGCACTCTGTCCCCTCATCCAAATCATTGATGAAAATGTTAAACAGGCCCCAGTCCTGAGCTTTGGGGGCACCACTTGTGACTGGCAACGAACTTAAGTCCATTGATCACAACTCTCTGGACTCCGCCCTCCAACCCAGTTTTTCACTCAGCAAATGCCCATCCAAGACAGGAGCAGTCAATTTCTCTAGGAGAATGCTGTGGGTAGCAGCGTCCACAGCCTATGATTTATTGTTTTCCTATTACCTTTGTAATCTCAATCAAAATTTGTTTACTTGCATTACCTGTAAAATTGGTAGTAAATTGGTTTGTAAAATTTTCCAAACTGTAAAATTTAGATCCTAGAAGAGAGACTGGTCTTTGCTTCTCTATATTTAAATCTCCTTGAGTATCATCTCCTCAATCTGCCCCCACTTTTTCATTGTAACGATTCATATACCCTTTATATTTAAGTATTTTGAGTATATGCATGTAAACAAAGGTATAAATTATGGTTTTAATATTGAGCAAGTCCCATAATCTTCTAAGGAAGCAATCTCAGTTTGCTGTAATTGAATTATTTTCTTTCTGCATTTCTTATGAAGATGGAACTGCTGACATTTTCTGTTAATTTTTCAGCTTTGCAAATTATTGAAACAATGAGGACCTTTACAACAAATGAAGAAGTTATCGTGGAATGGATACCCTCTGAAACAAAAGTATCTGAATATGTAGTTGAGTGGTATGAGGAGTTGGGGACAGATCCTTTTAGTAGATCGTGGCAGTATGTGTCAAACTCTACAAACTGGAAAATTAACAAAAGTATGATAATTTATCTGTTACAGCTGTACATATGTATGTATTTATTATGGTTATTTGTAATAAATGTGATATAAAACAAGGGCGAACTCATCCAGCTTTCTTCAGACCGTTTAAAAAATAACAATATTATCACATGCTTTATTGGAAGAGATTAGACTACTGGTTTCATGTTTAAGCAGTTCCGTGGTTGATCTTATGCCATGACTCTTTCCGTAGGGAGGCCTATGATAGATGTACACTGTTGTAGCAGAGAAATATGGAACTGAAAAAATGTATTTGAAGATGGGAAAAGATTATGTGCCTTCATGTGTGTTAGAGAGCAAGAAACCTGAAAGAGCATTTGAGGGAAAATTCTACTTGGAAATAAGCAAGTGAAGTGATTGCTCAATCTGGCATGTTAAATATCATATAGTCACAATTGTATTTTGACAGAAGGTATTACTCTGTGTTCAGCACTCAAGAGACAGTGCAAAGGCAAAACTGTGAATAATGATGTTGATGTGAATAGTGCATGACTTTACCTTTAGCTGATGAAATGCATCTGCTTTTCCTTGTACATGTTGGGTTTTGGGTTTTTTTTAAAAATACAGCAATAACGGTGGAAAATTTTAATGTGACACATGTAAAACATGTGATAAGTCAGTTTTGGGTTATTAGTTCTTTGGTTAGGGAAAATAATGATCAAAATGTTTAGTCTAATATATGGAATACGTGTGTTGTCAGTTTTGGATTGTTAGTTCTTCCTTAGTGAAATTAAATATATCAAATCTGAAAGTGGTTCTTACTGATAAAAGGATGAATTCTACGTCAAGGAAAAGGAATTTTCTAAGTTTTCAGAAAACAAGTACCCTGCATTTTCTAAAGTGAAGAGGAACACTCGGTTTGTTAATTATGAGTATAGCTAGCTTGCCCATGAAATTTGTCTTACTGGTTCAGACAAGGATGATTTAAATACTGTTTCTGCACTACAGTAAAACGAATTAAACCAAAATCTGCTTGAAGTAAAATTCAAGAGCAGTTTATTACACATTGAACTGAGGTGGGTGAATTTCGAGTCTTATGCTGAAAATTGCACTATTTCAGCAATCCTCTGTGAGGAACAAATGCTATTTATAGTTTTTCTCAATATAGAAAACCCCCTAGCTTTTCTCCTCAGCATTATTAAGAGGTCTTTGTTTAACTCAAGCACAAGTCACATTAGAAATGACAAGGCAAAGTCAGACTTACTGTTATGCAGGCCTGTTTCCGACATTCTTCTGTGGAATTATTTTAAGGATTTCATAACTTTCCTGGGTGGCAGCAGATTTAGGGGACTGAAAAAGCAGTGGGGAGTTGATGTAATTCAAGGATCTGTCGATCGCCATTATTCTTGCTGAACAAGGTGCAGAGCTTGAGGAGGAACGGTTTAGGAAACCCTTTATACTGGTTTTGCCCCACGGGGTATAAAGCCACACATGTGTCTTCTCAGAGCTGATGAGAGCTGCTTGTGAGTAGGAGGTGCACCCTGATGATTACTTGGCTGTTGCGATTGTTCAGAGTTCAAACCTTCATTTCCAGAAGCTTGAACTATGTCTTGAAACAATAAAATTCTGCTGGAAAGATTTCACTTGTACTTTTGAGTGAGTCAGGCTGGTTGGAAGCAGATCTGCAGTTGGCATAACGAGAACATCTACATAGAGTTAAGAGCTGTTGCTCCAGAGTTAAGGGCTGTGGCTCCATTGTACCTGTTAAGCTGTTAAATGCATGAATCAAAACTCTCTTCTGCAGAGCAGTAAACCTGAAGTTACATGAGATTAAAAATATTGCTAGAAGTATCATTTTATACTGGTTATTTGAAAATAAAAATCTCCTCCAAACCTAAAACTGTTACAACATGAGTAAGTGACTTCGCACAGAGAAGCTCTATGAGGCTGAAGCATTATTAACCATTCAAAGTATTTCTAGTGAAAAACAAGTTAGAAGCCAAGTGCTCTTTATTGAGTAAAATTCATTATGTTAAGAGTAGTGATGAGCATTTGAGGCCATAAATATCTACTGTACTTGCTAAAAAGTTAAATAAAATAGAGATCTGTAACATTTAGGACTGTGCTGTGATTTCATTGTATGAATCTTACATGGAGTATTGTATGTAAATATTCCTTTTTTTCTTTACAGAAAACTTTAAACCATTTATATGTTATAACATCTCAGTGTATCCTGTCTATGGAAATAAAGTAGGAGCTCCGTATTCCATACAAACTTATGTTCAAGAAAAAAGTAAGTATTTTAAACTAATAATGTTTTGAAAAGTGTGTTGTAGTCTGTGTCTTGGGGTGTGTTATCTTTAAGTAGTTTGGCACTTGCAGAGTTGAAGGAGAGATGAGTTGCTGACAGAAAAATGGGATTTCAGTTTGTAGATCAGCTACCGAATTGTTCAGTAAAGAAAATTTGTTTCTTGTGATACAGGTACATGGCTACTTGAATCCACTCATTTGCTGCAGAGTTTACATACTGTATACAAAACACTTGGAAAGAGTATAGGTACAGGCAGTTTTAAACTAGCTATGTCTTGAATGTTGCAGCTCATTTAGATATATAATTAGACTGGGTTTTAGTGCTTGGCTGCATTTATCAGTCCTAATAAATGAGGAAATTTTACTTATGGAATAAAGTGGATGTTTTAGGAAGTTTAGTTTTTGTTTAATTTTTTAATGTCACAAAATATTTGCATATAAAAATGGTAAGAAAACATGATGTGTGCGATGGGATAGGAACTATATGGATGAAATGGTAGTTTGGGAGTGGGTGAGGAGGAAAGTTTCTTTATTTGTAGAAGTTTAATGTGAATTCAGCGATTTATACAGCCAGCTGTAAGAATGTATTTTACTTGTAATTTTAAAACTTCATGTGAAAATGTCAATTTTTGTGTGTGTGTAAATAAGTCTATGTGCATGCACACATATCACAGTGCACTACTAGACAGGATTAATTACTAGGAAGAGGTAATGGAGTATTTTATATTTGAGTAATACTAGCTCAATTAGAACTTTTTTGAGTGCTTTCTCGTTTATAGGGAGCTGTGACAGTACAAAAGTTTGTCAGAGAATGGGAAGGAAGGCATTTGTTTTAAAACTGAGGCAGAGAAAACTCTTGCTTTGAAGTTACAAGTGATGTATGTGAGGTTGTAATGTGTAAGTGGAAAAAATTTGTCTGATGTAATGGGCAAAGGCTGGCCCTCGTCGAATCTCAGCTCAGCCAGAGACGTCCTGTGTACACAGGGACATTACACCTACCTGAGTTCCAGCACGAATGCACAGGGGTGTTTGACCTCTTGATCTCTCTCTGATGCTGTGAGGATAGAGCCTTCTGATGATCTTGAGGTATTCAGATGCACTAACACTGAGAACTGTGCAAACGCCTGAATAGATGCAAGGATGAATTATCAGAAGAAATTGCGTCTTAAAGAGGGTGAGATAAGTTATAGGCTATATTAGACCACAAAGATGACATATTTACGTTAACATTTTTGCCCCTAATGTTACTGATATGCGTGAAGGCAAACTGGTGGATAACATTGCAGTACTTAGACTATTTTACAGCTTTTTCTAATTTGTAATACTTCTGTGTAGAGCCATCAGAAGGACCTGTGGCTGACACAGGTGTTCCAGGGAAAAATGAAGTTACAGTAAAATGGAAGGAAATTTCAAAGGATAAAAGAAATGGATTTATCTGTAACTACACAATATTTTATAAACCTGAAGATGGAAAAGAATCAAGTAAGTATAAATTAAATACCAATGCTTTCAACAGGATTATGACAGTCTGCTGTCCCAAGATACTTATTTTCAAAGTTTTAGCACAGTTTGTTATTGTATGTTATAAATATGTTTGAAAATACTGGAACAAAAAGGTTAAAAATAATTTAGGCTTAATTGAATCAATGAGTTATTCTTGTGAATGCTCACTGCTTTAATACGACACATGCATTCTTGCTCAGCTTCTTTGCTCTAGATTTATTTTATACAGCACTGCTTTCTCACAATTAATCTGTTTTATGATTAATATTGTACTACCCATGGTAGTACAGCCATGACTGTTGACCACATTGTCCTCTCTGCTTCTCAGATGCAAATCTGATGGATCTTCACTTGATAAATTCAGTCAGTGTATGGCAGCACTCTCAGTCCTCTTTTCTTTCCAGACCAGGATGGAAACTCATCTATGAGAGGCTTTTTGCAGATTGTTCTCTCTTAAGAGTAAAAAATAGCAAATTTGCAGGATTATGCCAAATTAGAGAGTAATATTTGTCAGATACTTGCTATTTTCCCTTTTTATGTACGTACTAGTCTCTTTCTATCTTCAAATTTCTCTTCCATTGTGATGTACCTCTGAAGTCAATGGAAAAAGTCATGACTTTTTTAGTGGAGCTAAAATATCTTGGGGAGTTATCGATGCTGTGCAAATTTATTAATTTGAACCTTGTGGGAATTTAGTGAATTTGTAAATTCCATGCATGTCCTTGAAAGGATGCCTTTCCCAAACGCTTGGCTTCTGGAAGAATATGGTGGAAATTTTCTGGGAAAAATGTCTTCACAGTTATGTTTATAATAAAAGCAAAAGAGCAAATGATAGGCAAAAAGCTAGAATAAGCTGCCAATAAGTGGTTTCTTTTGACATAGCTTTTAGATTAACTTCTTTGAATATGCTTGATTTTCTGTGCTTGCTATTGCTTTTCTGCTTTGGAGACTGATACAACTTTTTGAACATATTCTTCAGAAATAAATGTTTCTCCTCCTTTGTTTTAGACATCATGGTTAGCAGACACCTCACATAATGTTTTTCTAAAAAGATCTCAAACTTGAAAATCATGCTGTTTTCAGTTGCTTCTGGATATCTAGTTTGAAGCCAGGGCAAGAGTATTCTTGGTAATTTTAAAATTAGAAAGAGGAAGCTGCTTATTTCTTTCAGATTGAGTCCTCTGCAGGCAATTTTTCCTCCCGTGTGGTTTCTGAGCAATTTAATAGTGACTGCTTTGTGCAGGGTCATACTCAAGACATGCAGCCTCATGTTATGGAGCCACATATCTCCATATTACTCTTCTAATGTAAAGCAGACTGTGCCCATTTCACTAGTTCTGATTAGTTTCTTTAGGAAATTAGTTTTAAATGGCAACTCAGAGGAGCTAAATTAAATGGCAATACCGTACTGTACTGATGCTTTTTGAGGCTTCTCTGATGTCACATATTTTTTATGAGAATAGAACATAGAGGTGACTTCAGTGATGGCCTTTTAACTCTAGAACTTCACTTTCCCCTCCTTGGTTTAAGAGAAACTCAAGTTTGTTTAATCCCACATCTTATTGCAGCGTATCTATTTCTTAAGTGTTTCTTGATTGAACTGAATGGTGCCCTGAGTTGGCTTTGACTTTAAGCACCAGAAGATGTTATAGTGATTTTAATTTCATAATATGAACATGCTTCTAATACCATTTGTAGACATAGAATGCTGTAATACATGCCCTCCTTAAAAAAGTTGAAAAGTGAAGCACATCATACTAATTACAGTAATGAAAGTATTGAAAACATTGAGTTTTATTTAGAAACCTGTTGGAAATAGGAAAAACTTCCTGTTGATTTTGGCTTTCCTCTGACTTCATTTGGGTGATATCCCAGTGCTGATAAATTGCATCCTTTTGTATGATCAGTGTCTGACTGCATTTACTAGAAATATAGTTAAATTTCAGAAGGTGCAGAGACTATTTTAGGTTCTTAATTCCTGAGCCTACGTTCCAGGAAATTAAGTTCTCAAGGCACTCTTTTCAGTGATAAAATAATCTACAGGAGATCATAATGTGCCTGTCTTTAATATTAGCAAAAAAAAAAGCTCATTTATTTTTAGAAGTAAATACAGGTTTTTTTTCCCCTAAATTTTAAAGTAGCATTGATAAACATTGGTAATTGATAAGGTTGCTTTGTATTTAAATTTGTCTTTTAAATACTTGTAAAATCTTGTAAAAGATGCTAAGTAAGTGTACAATTCCATAATATAACACTATTTTTTTGTGCTTCTGCACATAAATCTCCTAAAAAGATGAAACAGTGAACTCTGATGTTCTGCAATACACACTGAAGTCCTTACAGGCTAATACACAATATACTGTCTATATCATGGCAACTAATGGAGCTGGGGGGACCAGTGGAGAACCGAAAACCTTCAAGACTTTGAAATTCAGTAAGTAACATTGCAGGTTGGCTATTACTGTTTTAAAAACAGGCTTAGGAGTGAGAAGTATAGGACAACCTCAAGTTTAGAAGTCAAACCCCAAAAGCTTTGTTTTGCTGTGGATTATGGTGGATGTTTGTGGGAGCAACAGTTTCTATGCTGTCAATTATGGGATAGGGTGCTGAACAGTTTGTTAAAAAGCAGACATTTCCACCTGAGATACTAGATTTAGAATAGCCATGCATTGTATTGCATTTCTTCTCCTATATTTAACTCATAAACGAGTGGCCAATGTGTGCGTGTAAACATCTTTTCCTATTGCTTACAATTTATTTTAGCCATATTTTACCAAGCACATTGGTATGATGGCTGCTGTAATGGCTGTTCATATACTTAATTTTTACTTCTGGAAGCATGTTTTACATACATACATAAACTGTCAAAAAGGTGGCCAAACTGAAATCTAAAAAAAGTGCATAAGCACTTAAACTTGCTGTGGCTGTGAGACTTGAAGCTACTTTAATTTTTGCTTGTAAATTCCTCTGCTAGTTTGTTAATCAAATGCAAGGTAAGTTAGACTATGCTGAGGCCTGGTCTCTGCTGCTATCAGTACCTGCCTCTGGTAGGTACCTGGAATCATAGAATCACAGAATCATAGAATGTGTTGGGTTGGAAAGGACCTTTAAAGGTCACCTAGTCCAACCCCCCTGCAGTGAGCAGGAGCATCTTTAACCGGATCAGGTTGCTCAGAGTCCCATCAAGCCTGACCTTGAATGTCTCCAGGGATGGGGCCTCCACCACCTCTCTGGGCAACCTGTGCCAGTGTTTCACCATCCTCATAGTGAAGAACTTCTTCCTGATATCTAACCTAAATCTACCTTGCTCTAGTTTAAAACTGGCCCTTGTCCTGCTATTTCACACCGTTGTAAACAGTCTCTCCCCAGCACTCCTATAGGCCCTCTTCAGGTACTGGAAGGCTGCTCTAAGTTGTCCCTGGAGCCTTCTCTATTCCAGGGTGAACAACCCCAACTCTCTCAGCCTATGCTCACAGGAGAGGTGCTCCAGCCCTCTGATCGTTTTTGTGGTCCTCCTCTGGATCTGATCCAACAGGTCCATGTGCTTCTCGTGTTGAGCTCTCCACATCTGGACACAGTGCTCCAGGTGAGGTCTCACCAGAGCAGAGAAGAGGGGCAGAATCACCTCTCTCAACCTGCTGGCCACGTTGCTTCTGATGCAGCCCAGGATGTGATTTGCCTTCTGGGCTGCAGACACACATTGCTGGCTCATGTCCAGCTTTTCGTTCACCAATAGTCCTTTTCCTCAAGACTGCTCTCTAGCACATCATCCCTCAGTCTGCAGTCTGATAACGAGGATTGCCCTGACCCAAGTGCAGGACCTTGCATTGTTGATTCTCACAGGGTTCACATGGGCCCACTTCTCCAGGTCCCTCTGGAGGACATCCCATCCCTCTGGCATGTCGACTACACCACTCACATTTGTAATCTGCAAACTTGCTGAGGGTGCACTAAATCCCACTGCCTGCATGACTGATGAAGATATTAAACAGCGCTGGTCTTAGTATGGACCCTTGAGGGACACCACTTGAAACCCATCTCCATCTGGACATGAAGTCATTGACCACTACCCTCTGGCTGCAACCATCCAATCAATTACTTATTCACCAACAATCCACCCATCAAATACATATTTCTCCAGTTCAGAGAGAAGGATGTTGTGGGGCACTGTGTCACCTCACAGAGGTGAGGCTGACAGGTAGGTAGTTCCCAGGGTCTTCTTTTCTACCATTTTTAAAGAGGGGTTTAATATTTCCCTTCTTCCAGTCCCCAGGGACTTCACCTGACTGCCGTGATTTTTCAGACAAATACACTAGCCAATTCCCTCAGGACTCTGGGATGCATCTCATCATGTCCTGTAGACTTAGCTATGTTCAGGTTTCTCAAGTGGTCACGGACCTTGTCTTTACTTACAGTAGGAGGGACTTTGCCCCCTTGATCCCCATCTTGTGCTCCCTCAACTCAGGAGGCGTGAGGAGAGAGGTTGTCAGTGAAGACTGAGGCAAAAATGTTAATGAGAACCTCAGCCTTCTCATCTGTTGAAGCTAGTTCAGAAATATGTGCACTGTTTCTGTCAAAGTAACTGTATTTTCTGTCTATTTAAAACCTTCTGCATTGAATTTACTATTTATTTTTTTAATAACATGTGGAAATGGCACTATGTGGCAGTTTTAGGTGTCTCTAAAAGAACAGGTGCCCAGACAGATGGTAGACTCTTTATCTTAGGCGACTTTCAAATGTTGGCTTGGTATGACTCTAAGCAACCTGATTCTAATTTCAATTTTGGACGGGGTGACCTACAGATGTTTCCTCCAATCTGAATTATTGTGTGATTCTGTCAAATAAATTAAATTTAAAACAACCAGTTCATCTGTTCCTGAGAGATCCTGATCCTACCATGAGCTGCTTTTCTGGCTCAGTAATTGTGACTTGTTGGATTCAAAATACTCATCTTTCGACATTTGTACAATGAGCACCATGCGGTATTCTGACTAATTTTGGCTGATTTTGACGGAGCTTGTTAGAATTGTGCTAATTAAGAGACTTGGATGTTGAAAATTATCTGTCTTAGTGGAATATGTAAAGAAATTGTAAACATCTGTGTTTGATATTTTCCCCCCTCTACAGATACAGAGGATGTTATTTTCATTGCTCTACCCATTGGATTAAGCATGCTGTTTCTGTTAGGCCTTTGGATAACATGCATTTTGAAAAAACATGCGTGAGTGCATTTTCTGCCTTCTAAAACTTAATGCAATATGTTAATTTTAACTTGTAAAAGGCAAATCTTTATATTTCCTGTGTATTGTTTTATGAATTTATGTATTTGTTGCGTTCCAAACCAATGTCAAATTAAGAAGCAGCTGGAGTGACAAATAACTAAGCATACAGATTTTCTTGTAACTGCGATTACTGTGCTATAGTCCAAAAATAAATACTAATTTTAGACAGTGCAGTAAATCAGAACAAAAGAAATGGGAGAAACAGATTTGCATATCACCTATATCAATTTATGGAAAACAGTGCATGCCTTTTGCAATTCCATTGCCAGCAAAGTGGGAGGAGCCTACTTTAAGTCAGTTACTGAAAAGCTAATAATGCCAGAAAGGCACTCTTAATATATCTGCAATTGAACACATTTCACATAACCCTTATTTCTTTTGTTAGCTAGGGTAGTATTCCTTTTATTAGTTTGTGATGCTTCCATTGAGCTGTGAAGAAGTCATAAAGAAACTAGAACATGAAGAAACACCGTGTCAAAGAGTTTGGATGCTTGATCCATAGATATGGATCCTTATCTGTACACGATTCATAATCCTTTTATTGGCCCTCAGACATGTCCCCTGCCAGATTTTAAATAGCTTCCTCAGAGCACGGAGATGCTGTAACATCTCAGAGATGACTGTGAGGATTTTTTAAGGTTATTAGATGTGCTTTTCTTCAGAATGAACAGTGACTGAGTAATTTGGCTGTAGCTTAATAAGAAAGTTAAAAACCTGAACTATTTTGGGCTGTTCTAAGATGTTAGAATGAACATTTTTGTCATGCAAAGCATCAGCTGATAAGTATAGCTGAAGTAGTAAGTACAACTTCCATCTCTTTGACATCTTCATCTGTGTTGTGTATTCTGAATTTTTTACAGTAGTAAGAAACTATGTGTCGGTTCTGGAGATTACTTTGAGATGTATTCTTTGAGGTGTATGAATGGTTATATTCTTCTGTAGATCAAATTGCACTGTGAAAAGTCAAGCTATGGCCTGGTTTTCATTTCCTTACATGTATACCCAGTATCAATATGTGATTAATTTTGTTTTCTGTTTACTGCTCCGTTGGGCAGTTATATACTACAGCGTCAGCATCATTTAGCTGCTGAAAACAAAAGACTGCAGCATAGCTCTAGTGTGGTGTAGTGCTAGGGACATTTTCCTGGAGCAGAGTTTACCTAAGGTAGCTTTTCAGTGAAGGACCACCCTGAAACATGATCACAAGAGGGTTTTTATGCAGCCTTATTTTCGCATACTATTATTTGATCTACTATATAATTTTTAAAAAAATACTTTTGTGCCGTAGTAATTTTTCTGCAATTAGTAAATTTTACTTATTGAGGTCTTTCGTGATAAAAATTAATGTGAAGGAAAACAGTTTAAATGGAAAGATTGTGTTAATATAGGAAAGACTTGCTTTGTGAAAGTTTGATATTTCGGCATTATTTAGGTTTTCTGGAGATTTGTTAATTTTATTTTTAATAACCTATTTCTTTCATCATTTGGCTAAAATTCTCTTTCTCAATGATAGGTTTAAAAGGATTTGCTGGCCTGATATACCCAATCCTGCAGAGAGCGTTGCAGTGGAATGGCCTCTTGATGCACCTGTGGTAATAATTGCAATTTTATGTGTTAAAGAAGGGATAAAATGGAGAGAAGAAAAGTCCTTCTCTGACAATCATTTTATGACTAAAGAAAAATCCAACATATTGAGTTTCATTCTTCTGTTTAAGTGCTATAAAGTGCTTTTCATTGTATTTCGAACTAATGGAAAAGATGCGTCTTCCTATATTCATTTAATTCTTATGTGATAACAAGAAATATAATATTTTGAAGTTAAAAAGTGAGTTGTGGACATGATTTATTACATAAAGTCCATTAAATTTGCCCAGGTTGTTGAGTCTACTGAGTCACAACTGGATATCTCCTCCCTTCTTCACAAAAAAGTAGTGCAACATATAATAAGATGTGGTATGTTATTGTATTAACATTTATGTTTTCTTCATTGTTAGATATTTATTCCGTATTAAAGTTCTGATGTTCATTTGAATTAAATGGATTTGGTCAGGTTTTCACAGAAAGTGTAATGTGTGGAGCATGGGATTTAAACTTCTCTCTCAGAAATGGCTGGTTAGAGTGAAAAAGACGGAAAAAGTCTGAGCCTGATTCTGAGTCTTCATTTAAATGCTTAATTAATAAACACAGGAAACACCATAAGAAAGTGCTTAAAAAATAGACAGGAAAACATTGTCATTTTTGGTAGTCATTCACATGTAACAGCATCCCAGTTGAAATACACATGAATTCTTTATTAATGCCCTTAAGAGTCAAACAGAGCAATATTCTATATATTTAAATAATAAACTAATGCATTATCTACCCCTATGTAACTTTCCAGTTTATGTCTTTGTACTGACAGAATAATTCGTTTTTGAAGGGAGTGACATCTGAGACTAAAACCATGGACTTTGAAGACATAAGTGTTTTGGAACATTGCTTTCCTGAAGAAAGTCAGGAAGGATCACCGCTGATGAATTGTGAAAACCATGTTTCTGAATACACTGATGTAACTATGAAAGGCATGATTAGTGGAGATAAAAAGATAATGTATCATAAAGAAAATGAAGTTGCTAAATGTTTTTCATCATCCATGCCTTACGTAATTGCTGATCAAGATATCAGAAGTCAAATGCAGTCAGCTTTAATAGCAGTGAAGGAAATCCAACCCACAGAAATGCTGGAAGATGATTTATGTGAATCCCAACAGACTTCAGTTAAAAATGAAGAAAATTATAGTGAAGAAGTTTTAAAGCTGGAAGATTTTAGTGGAAAAGCTCTGTTCAATCCATACCTAAAAAATTCTATTAAAACAAGGGAATTTCTGGTTTCTGAAAGCTTGCCGGAACACAGTAAGAAGGAACCCAAAGGCCAGTCAGCTGTCTTCCCTCCTTTTCAGCAGAATATTGCAGGACAATCTTACGTAACACTGGACATGTTCGGGCTGGCCACAGCTCATTAGTGTGAGAAAACTCGCCTTGCTAAAGTCCCGTCATGAGACACATCTTGAACTGCTGCTCATGTGTATTCATATGTTGTAACCTGGCTGATCTCAGTTAATATGGATGAAAATACCCCCTTCCTTGTTTTTTTTTTTGTGGTTTTTTTTTTTTTTACATGATAAATGTGCACTAGCAGTGAGGCAAAGGAAGTAGATTTTCTTATTTCTCCTTAGTTCTCAGATATCAGTCTGCTAAACCAAACCAATCGTGGTTAATGCAGCAGTCCAAGCAGCTCACAGATTTCCCCTCAGGCAAACAGTTCCGCAAGTTTCACTGGGGAAACATGGATGGACTTGAATAGAGCCAGGATCTTCTGAATCCTTCCTTAACTTACATGGAACAGAACTACTTTCCTGTTCTTATTTCCCTCAATTGTTTTGTAATGCATTTATGTGGTGTTCCTCCTGTTTTGCAAATATGTGGTAGATTTCATTAACTGTCTTTTTTGCATCTTGACTCTTTAATCAGGAGTTTGGCTCACAGTTTCACTGTCTTTAATGACAATAATATCCTCTTTAATGAGGATATTTGTTACATATATGCTATTGACTTATCTTTATTTCGGAAAAGGTAGGGTTTTGCTGACTTTGTTGCTTCCTGCCATTTCTCTTGTGTTTTTAACCATCGTGTGCATTTTGAGCTGATTTTGTCTCTCGTGTTTGCTGCTTTTTAAAATACTTTGCTGCAGGATATCTTTTTATCTTCTTGTTCATTTGCCTCTAATTTCCCCCTGTTTAAAACTATGTTTCCCAGTGGAGATTTGGTATTTTAAACTTAAAAAAAATATCAACTAAAAAAAATCAACTAAATACAGCATCTGGTGTTGGAATAAGCAGTGAGTTTATATTTAGGAAATTATTTTTCTGAGTGGTATTGAAAAAACAGACTAAGTTTACAATATCCTCTGTAACTAATTTAGGGTTAGAGATTTTTACATTAAGGCTATACGTTTTTCAATTTGTGTTATGGTTTTGCTAAGTCATTAAAGTACTTGTAGTTTCCATTTTATACAACAGCAATTAAGCGGGAAACTCCATCACACTGTTGGTTGGGGGTTTTTTGGTTTGATTTGGTTTGTTTTTCTTTCCACAGCAGGGAAGAGGCTATTACTGTAAAATTCTTACCAAAATGTTTGCTTTTTTTTAAAAATAACAGGCTAAAAAAAAGAGATGGAGAGTCAGCTCTAAGTAAAATGTGTTAAAAGGGAGCATTCACCATGTCACAAGTATGGCATATTGTCATTGTTTTTACAATATTTAAAGGCTTTACATCATCAGTCTTGTTTGCACATAACTACAGACTTCTTTAGGGGTGAAAAGAATACAGGAGTCATGGGGATAGAAAAAGGAGGGACCAATGTGAATAAGCTTATAAAGCCTTCCGCTTCCATGCAGGAGGAGGAGTGGAAGAACAGAAAGTATGTTATCCAGCGTGAATGAGGAGGCTGAGCCTTATGCTGGATGCACTGACTATTCCTTGTGTTATGTTGAGGAAGGCAGTGGGCGTTGCACTGTGTTGGGGAAGACAGTTGAAGTTTGCATTTAGGCTTTTCATCTGTAGTTTGGAAGCTGCTTTTGCTTATAGTTTGTTTAGTTTCTAAGAAAGGATGAGAGAATGATTTCTACAAATGTTCCTTGTGCAGCCCCCCCAAGTTTGTTGAATCACTTTCCCAACCACGGTGCTATAAGCCAAAATATATGTACATTTGTTCTTAAAAGCCCTCGCTTACTTAAATAAGTCAGTCTCTGAAATGAGCACGGGACACAACTTTGGTTGGGTCAATGCTCCTGCTGCTTCACTTGCTTCTGGACTTCTCGCTCACAGCTACATTGCTGTTTCGTAGGCCTCAGAGGTCACTGACTCAGTCACAGCAGGTTTTTTCCCCCTTAAATCTTGGTATTTGTTTTAATATCTAAAGATTTTAACGGCTACAGAGATATACTGGGGCCTGTCTAGGAATTGTTTAGCATACCTGATTGCATGATTGAGGCAAGCAAAAAAAAATAAATAGTGCGCCTTTAAGAGATTATTAGAAAGGGGAGGTTCTTGCTGGGTGTTTTGGGTAGCATCTCCCTGTAACATCTCTTAGTTATAATCTGCTCTTCCATCCCATTTTATTTCCTTCTCTATTGCTAATCTGCCTTTTTTTCCTTACTTCTGATTTCCTTGCCCACTATTTTCTTTGAAAAAGAGGAGGCTTAGTACACCTGAGAAATTAGGGTTGCCTTTGGCCCATGCTTTGGAATGTCAGCTTCTTGGACCTCATTTGGTTTCCATTCAGAGTTGTACTCCTGACTTTTTAGTTTATCTCTCAACCTAATGCTGTGAACCATGAAAAAAAAAACAAACTGAGAGCACGTGGCTTCTTTCCTGTTTCATAATGTTATAAGAGTGTCAGACCTAGTAGGAGAGGACACCCTGTCAGATTTCAGCAAAGGTGTTAGATAGTGCCAACATGGGACACATACAGGCCAACCAAGGTTGAGGCCCAATCGTCCCGGGTTTATGAAGGGCAGGGTCTGCTTGACTAACCTTATTTCCTTCTAATGACAAAGTGACCAGCTTAGTGGATGTTGATGTGATGTTGTCCACCTGGACATCTGTAAAGGCTTAGACACCCTTTCCCACAGTATTCTCCTGGAGAAACTGGCTGCTCATGGTTTGGATGGGAGTATTATATGCTAGGCGAAAAACTGGCTGGATGGCCAGGCCCAAAGAGTGGTGGTGAATGGAGTTAAGTCCAAGTGGCAGCCAGTGGCAGGTGGTGTTCCCCAGGGTTCAGGATGTTTGATATCTCTGACAATGATCTGAGCGAGAGGATCAAATGCACCCTCACTAAGTTTGCACCACCAAGTTAGGTGGGAGTGTTGATCTACTGGAGGACAGGAGGTTTCTACAGAGGGATCTGGACAGGCTGGATCAATGACCCAAACCCAGCTGTATGAGGTTCAACAAGGCCAAGTGTCAGGTTCTGCACTTGGGCCTCAACAACCCCCAGCAATGCTACAGGCTTGGAGAAGAGTTTCTGGAAAGCTGTGTGGCAGAAAAGGATCTGGTGGTGTGGGTGGGCAGCCAGCTGGATGTGAGCCAGCAGTGTGCCCAGGAAAGCCAATGGCATCCTGGCCTGTATCAGGAATAATGTAGCCAGCAGGACCAGGGCAGGGTTCCCCCCTCTCCTTGGCACTGGTGAGGCCGCACCTTGAATGTGTTCAGTTTTTTCCTCCTCACCCCAAGAAACACCTTGAGGTGCTGGAGAGTGTCCAGAGAAGGGCAGTGAAGCTGGTGAAGGGTCTAGAGCACGAGTTTTACAAGGAGCAGCTGAGAGAACTGAGATTGTTTAGTCTGGAGAAAAGGAGGCTGAGGGGCGACCTTGTTGCTCTCTACAACTAACTGAAAGGAGATTGTAGCAAGGTGGATGTCAGTCTCTTCTGCCAATAGGACAAGAGAAAACAGTCTTAAGTTGCAGTAGGGGAGGTTTAGATTGGATATTAGAAAAATATCTCCACTGAAATAGTTGTTAAGCATCAGAACAGGCTGCCCAGGGAAGTGGTTGAGTCAGCATCCTTGTAGGTATTTAGAAGACATGTAGATACGGCTCTTGGGGATGTTCTACTGGTGGACCTGGCGGTGCTAGGTTAACAGCTGGTTTTGATGATCTCGACCTGCTATGATTCCATAGGGTGCATTCTAGATATAATCTACTGTGTTATGTTAACTATTTTCCAGGGCAGACGGGAGCTGAGAACGTGAGACCTAACATTTCATCCTGTTCCAGACTTTTTGTATGTACACTCATGTATACCACTCCTAAACACAGGAATGAGAATTATATTAATACTTTTTAACCTAGTCAATGCACTCATGTCTTGCTCGTTCTGAGCTCCTTGCCAGCTAGTCTTATATTATTTATATGGGCATTTTGATTTCCTCCCCTGATCCCTTGGTTGTCTCACTAATGGCTGTTAGACTTTACATGAAGGTGTGTTCAGATATACCATGCGTTATGCATATGTGCTTGTCTTCACTGAATTTGCCTGTATGAGAAAACTTAAGCATTCTTGTTGGAGAACAACCAAATTAAAAGCACAGTGGAAAGCATATTGTGTTCTTTCAGTATGATTTTTCCAGTATGTTGGACATTCACAGATAAGGAAAGTTCAAATGTTACATTGCTTACTTCCTTTAGAGTTTATGCAGTGTCTTCAGACATGGGAGTTTTAAGAAGAGAAGAGGAGGTGGCACTGTTGCTGCTGCAAGTTGGTGTAGCTTCAGCAGAAGTGAAACAGTTACGCAGATATACATCATCTGTGTAGCTACATTGATGCCTCTGAGAAACTGCCTGGTGAAGTTTTTGAGAAACTGCCCATTGAAGGTTTTGTGTACACCTGAATATGTTTATATATACCTGTGCCTCAGCTTAAACACAGCGAAGTATCATAATTAACCTAGTGTTTGTGCAGAAATACCTGCAGAGAAGGAGGATGTTTGTGTAATTTATACTTCTGCTCAGTCCGATTCATCAGTACAGATGAGAATGCAAGCTGGGACTGTCTGTTTTGTGTTATGCATGGAGTCTAGTATAAGAGCCCAGAAGATCCTGCACTTGACCAGAAATCCTAATCTATATTTTTACTGTATTTGTTGCTGTGCTTTTAAATTGATGCTTCTTGTTTCAGTGCGTGTGGTGCCTTCACGTCTGAGTTTCCCATGTGAGGCGGCGATTGTCTCCTTTCATTCACAGTTCAGTGCAAACCAGATTTGAGACTCTACAAAATTTGCTTGTAAACAGATCAGATGTGTATTACTTTGAGCTGGTGTTCTGAGTAGCTTTCCTTTGGCTTCAGATCTACTGCAAAGATAGGGAAAAACTTGTTTTCCTGCTCTGTGTTAATGTTTGCCACATTGATAACAGAAGATATGTTCTCAATGCAGGTAAGGCTGAGCACTTAAGTACATGGACTTACTGCAAATTCACACAGTTGTTAATATCAACCTCTTCTGCCTCCTGTCAAGACAGAAATAAAATCTACAGTGGTCTTATGGTGTGTTTGTAGTAGAGCTATTTATCAGAAAACATGCTGGCCCAAAAATAGAACATACTTGGAGCAATTGTGTTGTCCTGTATACAAAGGATGACATTTGTAAAGGGAGAAAATAGTAATAGAAAATAGAGAAATAGTAAGTATTCTTTTTGTAGTATGAACTGCTCCTAGTCATGATGTTTATTAGGTGTATTTATTACAAATTACTAACTGCACCCTTTTTTGCATACATGCTGTGCTTCCCAGTCTAATAACTTATGAAGGAGGCTCTAAGCAAAATACTGTATTTTTAATCCTTTTTCTTTCAGTTTTCTTCACAGTTTTCCTGCTAGAATAAATACTTTTTTTTTCAGTTTTTGACAAAAGTGTCATTATTCTAGTGAACTTGGATTAATTTGTCTGCCCTTTTTCTGGGCTTTCCTGTGATTATTTTAGTTGCCTTTTTAAAACAAGGGCAATTAATCATTTACTGCCACCTTGCTATTTAATTCAAACTATTTTTTTACCTATGTCCTCTGAGCTCAGAATATGAACATGAAGACTGATGACCCAAAAGCAACAGAGGTTTGACTAACATGTTCTCCTGTGAAATGAGACTTTTTGATTAACAGAATATCAAAACACGAACAGAAACAGATGTGTGTGTGTATGTATGGTGTAGACTAATTCTCCTAACTCTCTCTAAAAAAGGATACTTGAAAAGCAAAGAGAGTGATTATTTCATGCTGCTCCTTCCTATGCTCTATTTTCTTCAGCTCTTAAAAGACAAGGCATTTGTAGAAAGTGCTCTTCCCAAAAGGAAAGCAGAATCGTTTCAAACCATGTCTCTTAAGACTGTCTGAGGAGTTAGTACTTCGGGGCGCAGACTGCCCTTGGCTGCCCCAGCAATAACTTAATAACGTCCATTCCCAGAGTCCTGGGTTATTCGGGTGAGCATTGGGACCGTGGAGGATTGCCCCGCCACTCATTTACTGTGGCATGAAGATGCTGGGAGAGCTGCTGCAGGCGGGCGGGTGCTGAGTAACAGAATAGTCCGTCTAAGCCTGAAGTGGGCTGGTGTTTCCCTATACAAGCAGTCAAAGAGGCTGTCCTCTGATACGGTGCTTTGTACTTCAAACGTGCTGTTTTAACATGGACTACTTCTACTGAGTAATGAGGTCAACGCTTTCAAGTTTAAATATTCAACACGAGCATTTTTCTCAACCTCTTTAGATTGTCTTGATTTTCAGGCATTGCTCACTCCACACTGATAAGCTCGGAGTGCTTTGTCACTGCTGAAAACCTGCTTAGCCAACTTTTGTATTCTCTGGATTTCAGTGTCTGACTTGAAAGAACTGAAGTTTTGAAGTGGACACTTTATTTCTCAGAAAAGCAGCCGGATTTAGATTTCCTGAGTCTGTCCTCAGAGTGTAGGTCTGACCTAGGCAAAGGTTACCTGCAGAATTTTCAGCAGTACGTGAGCAACTATGTATAATGAAATCTGGCGAAGTAACATGTTTTGTAATCAAGGAAAGATTTCACAGTGGTATTCAGGGATGTCAGAAACAATGAGATTAAGATTATATTCAGGGCAAATTCTTTGGGATGCCCACTTAGAACATCAGTGAACTAAAATCAACATTTTATTCTAAAAAAGAAAACGAAAACTTGAAAGGCTTTCTTAAATAATACTATGCCAAATTGTGTCCTAATGTAATAGAATGCAAGAAATTTTTTTCTTATCCTTAATTCTACCAAATGAGAATGTTTTGGAAATGAATCTTCTCCTGGTCAGTGTCTGGTAAGTCTGGGCATGGCTTTATGTTATACTTCTGTTACTGTCTTTAACTCAAGGAGTTAGCTGGGGAGGTTTTGAGCTGAGAGGTGTTTTAGTCTTTGTTTCCTTTCCCTTCTTTTTTCCTGCCTTTTAGGAGTAGGAATTTATGCTAGCGTCAATTGTTTGTGAGCTACAGATATTTTTATTTACAAAATGCTTTTTAAAAATTCTCTGAACACAGGAAAAAGTAAGCAGTGGGAGATAGCATCTTTGGTTTCAACATAAGCTTTTTTGTAACTGGCATACTGCCCAGAAACACTTATATCCAGCTGCCTTCATAGTTTACTGCCTTTGCTTTCTGCTTATCTCTCCCATGAGATTACAGCTCCTTCAGACACATTCCCTGCATTTGCTTTCATCTCCAGCCATTTTTTTTTTTAGTTTTGTAGCTTGGCTCCCAAATAGGCCCTGAGTTTTGCATTTTTTTAGGGACTGAATCTCTTTTCTGCTTTTGCTTTTGTTTTCAGGAGTTATTTGTTCTTACACTTCTGATGAAGGGTATCTGCAGCTTAGGAGCCTGACAAGGTTTCATGCTGTCTGAGCTGTGAGAGGAAGGAAGCAGGGGAGTGTTGAATAATTTTGGGTAGAAATGAACACAGAGTTTAGATTTTGCTAATTTTCACCTTTCTTCCTATACAAAAGGCAGGTTAGAATCAGAATTGTTATGGTTGGAAAAGACCTTTATGATCGTGAAGTCCAACCGTTACCTAACCTGATAACCATTTCAGTGTAGTTTTTCCTACTGTCTATTCTAATCTCCTGTTGTGTTAAAGGACAAAAGTAGTGTCGCAGAAAATAAACCCACTTGTGTTCCAGCTTGTCCTCAGATATCAAGGGGGCTGGGAGTGGCTAGGCTTAGATTCTGAGTGATGCCCAGTTCAGCATTAATAGTCCGGACTAATAACACAATGCACGTTCAGTCTAGTGGGGTTCCCTGAGCTCATACAGCCAGACTTCAGTAGTGTGGAAATGTTCAGTGGGAACTCTCACAGCTAGAACCATGTAGTCTAGCAGTGTTCAGTTAAGACCTCTCATGGCTGTATCAAGAAATAATACAGTTTATTGAAGCAACAGATACACAGATTCTTTATATTACCAGTGATCATAGAATCAAAATTGTCAGGGTTGGAGGGGACCTTAAACATGATCTAGTTCCAACCCCCCTGCCATGGGCAGGGACATCCCCCACTAGATCAGGCTGCCCAGAGCCCCATCCAGCCTGGTCTTAAAAACTTCCAGGGATGGGGCTTCCACCACCTCTCTGGGCAACCTGTGCCAGTGTCTCACCAACCTCATGGGGAAGAAATTCTTCCTAATGCCCAATCTGAATCAGTCCATCTCTAGCTTTAATCCATTCCCTCTAGTTGTATCACATCCTAAAATGCCCCTCACCAGCTTTCTTGTAGTCCCCCTTGAGGTACTGGAAGGCCAGAATAAGGTCTCCTCGGAACCGTCTTTTCTGCAGACTGAACAGCCCCAACTCTCTCAGTCTGTCTTCATAGGAAAGGTGCTCCAGCCCTCTGATCATCCTTGTGGCCCTTCTCTGGACACGCTCCAGCATGTTTCACATCCTAACCTGGCCTTGGGGGTAACTGCCATCCGTTGGGAGTCACCTGAAAGCAATGTCACACAGAGACTTTGTAGCGGAACCGAATGTCCCCCAACCGGCTGGAAACCCACCTCTTGATGCAGCCCAGGATATGATTGGCTTTCTGGGCTGCAAGTAACTATCTGCAAAGCAGATACAGGCTTGCTACAAGTATGTTAGATTATAAAACAACTCATCATAACTGAGTATTCAAACCTTACCCAAAGGCGTCCCTATGGGGGGAAGAGAGGCTCAGCCCATCAACTGATCCCAGAAGTCAGAGATGGTCGGCATGATAGAGGTGGTCCGCAGTAGTATTTCCCCTGACTGTTATGGTATCTTCCCTAACATTCCCCCCTCTCTTGGGCCATTTTTGTGGTATTTTTTCAGGTGGAGCTTGAGTGACTGTATCTTACATAATTTTGTTATGATTGGGGTAAATTTTCCTTGCTTCACTTTTAAAGGTATGAACTAGAAAAATTCAGAGTGCAAACTCAGTGGTGGGTGGTCACACCTCAAAGGTGGGTAGCTTTTGGGATGGAAGTGTGTTTTGGTATTATAATGAGATGATAATGAGCATAGTTCACCCAAAGGAGGACATTTTGTCAAAAAATGACAGACTGTTGGCCCAGGGTAACAAATATGCAGCTTATCATTTTCATGGTAACTTCAAGTTCCTTCTATGTACCACAGTGTCTTCACTCTGCTCCACCCTCCATGTAGTTTCTCTTAGAGTCAGCACATCAAGCTTCCTTAATGTTACCAGTATCTAAGGTTGCCTAGGGAACTTCTGTGGAAGGAATTCCTTTCATACCAGCTGCACTCAGGTGGAACTAGGTGCACCTGGAAGCATTCTTGATGTTGTACCTTTTCCAATATGTGAACAATGCTGTATATTTAATACCAGTTTTAATTTTCATGTTACCTTGAGCCATTATTCCACAACTCTCCTGGTGTAACTTGATGTTTTAGCAATTGTAACTTGTGAGAAGAGACTGACATCCACCTCTCTACATCTTTCATTCAGGTAGTTGTAGAAAGCGATAAGGTCACCCCTCAGCTTTTCTCCATGCTAAGCAATCCAAAATCCCTCAGCCTCTCCTCATAAGACATGTTCTCCAGACCACTCACCAGCTTCATTGCCCTTCTCTGGACCGTCTCCAGCACTTCAATGTCTTTCTTGTACTTTGGCGCCCAAAACTGAGCACAGTACTCAAGCTGTGGCTTCACCAATGCCAAGTACAGGGGCACGATCGCTGCCCTGGTCCTGCTGGCGACACTGTTCCTGATACAGGCCAGGATGCCATTGGCCTTCCTGGCCACCTGGGCACACTGCTGGCTCATGTTCAGCTGGCTGTCCACCAGCACCACCAGATCCTTTTCTGCCACACAGCTTTCCAGAAGCTCTTCTACCAGCCTGCAGAATTTCCAGGGATTGTTGAGACCCAAGTGCAGGACTCAGCACTTGGCCTTGTTGAACCTCATACAACTGGTCTTGGTCTATTGATCCAGCCTGTCCAAATCTCTCTGTAGAGCCTTCCTATCCTCAAGCAAATCAACACTCCCACCCAACCTGGTGTCATCTGCAAACTTAGTGAAGTTGCACTCGATCCCCTCGATCCCCTCATCAAGATTGTTGATAAAGATATTAAACAAGAATGGCCCCAAAACTGAGCCCTGGGGAACACTACTTGCGGCCAGCCACCCGCTGAGTTTAACTTAATTCACCACCACTCTTTGGGCCCGGCCATCCAACCAGTGTTTGATTCAGAGTGTATGTCTAAGTCATGAGCAGCCAGTTTCTTCAGGAGAATGTTTCAGGAGAACAGTTCAGGAGAACTGTTTCTTCAGGAAACAGTTGTCAAGGCCATGAAACCAGGTATTTGGCCTTGCTTGAAAATATGTGATCAAAGCCAAATAGATAAGGAAACTCCCTTGGTTCCTCCTTGAGCCCTTTGAGTGGAATCTAAGAGGAAAGTGCAACCAGTTGTTCTCATATTTGAAGGTATGTAAGCTAGTTTATACAACAATATAAAAAAGCTGGGCCCTCTTGCAGAGACTTGGGAGACCTCACCTACAAGTGAGGACACATTGTGTAGGACTTCCCAATGGCTGGGATAGATGCTCCAAATCCTCACTGCAATGCGAGTTCCGCAGCGACTGTGGATCTGGATGATGGTAAAGTATTAGGGCAGTTGGTGATGTATCTTTCTTAATCACTATCGCTAACCTGATGTGGTAATGATTAGGTGCATTACCTTTTTTTTTTTTATTCTAGCTGTATTATTTCACTCATTATTTTATTGCTTTAAACATAGCTAAAGATAAGGTATTGGCAAAATAGGGTGTAACCCGTCTGGCTCCATAGACTTGTGTATGTCTAGGTGGTACAGCAGGTCACTAACAATTTCCTCTTGAATTATGGAGGTCTCATTCTGTTCCCCATCCCTCTCTTCTAGATCAAGGAGTTGGGTACCCATCAAACAACTAATCCTGCTATTAAAGACTGAGGCAAAGAAGGCAGTAAGTACCTCAGACTTTTGCTCATCCTTAGCCACTACGTATCTCTCTGCATCCAATAAAGGAGGAAGATTCTCCCTCATCCTCCTTTTGTTGTTAATGTATTTATAGAAGCATTTTTTTATTGTCTTTTACAGCAATAACCAGACTGAGTTCTCATCGGGCTTTGGCCCCTCTAATTTTCTTCCTTCACTGCATCTTTGTAGTGCTCCCGAGTGGTCTGCCTCCTTTTCCAAAGGCCGTAAACATTTCTTTTGTTCTGAGTTCCATCCAAAGCTCTCCATTCAACCAGTCTTCTACTCAGCTGGCCTGTCTTTTGGGACATGGAGATGGTCTGTTCCTGTGCCTTTAAGATTTCCTTCCTGAAGAGTGCCCAGCCTTCCTGGAGTCCTTTGCCCTTCAGGACGGCCTCCAAAGGACCCTGCCAGTCAGTCTCCTGAACAGGCCAAAGTCTGCCCTGTGTAAGTCCAAGGTGGCAGTTCTGCTAACCCCCTTACTTCTCTGAGAATTGAAAACTCTTTTATGTCATCATCAGTGTGCCTGAGACAACCTCCAACCATTATACCTCCTACAAGTCCTTCTCTGTTAACAAGCAGCAGATCCAGGAGGGCACCTTCTCTAGTTGCCTCCTTCACCAGCTGTGTCAGGAAATATCTTCCATACATTCCAAGAATGTCTGGGACTGTTCTCTCTCTACTGTGTTGTATTCCTAGCACATATTTGGGAATTTGAAATCTCCTGTGAGAACAAAAGGTGAGATCATGAAATCTCTCCCAGCTGCATGCAGAGTACTTCATCAGTCTCAACTCTGCAATTCTCTGCGTGTAAGTACTGTTTTATAAAGTAAAGGGGGATATAATGCTGGATATAAGCTGTACACTATGTCTCCTGATATACTGTGGTGCAAGGGAGAGGAGATACTTGTTCTCAAATGGAGGTGACCCCATCCTTTTCGCCCATCCTTCAGCCTCACTGTGCATATTCTAACTTCCCCAGCCTCATGTCTCTAGGGACATCATAGAATTTTCTTGCACCATCAGTTTGTGTAACTGTCCCCCTGCAACTGAACAAGTTGCTGCAATGTTACCTAAGCCTTGGATTTACTATTAGGTCTGCTAGTTTGTAGAAATGGCTCAGGTACCTGGTCTGAGTTTAAGTAGGAGCAAGCTGAGTCTCAGTGAAAGTAAGCTGGCAATGCTGCATCTGAGACAAGAGCTTAGGTATGTGTGGAAAATCCCTCATGTGTCCCTGCTTGCTTTGCAGTGAGCGGGATTTGTTGTCATGTCCTCAGATAAATTTTTAGATGCGTTGTCTCCAGCTTGTTATTGTTATACTCTCACCACTGAGATTTACTCTTGCAAGGACCAAGTTTTTTCTTTAATGGTAGGGCTGCCTAACTTGAGTTTCTCTCTGGACAGAAATATGTCATGTGAGGTAACTCTGTTTACTCCAGCTTCTGTGGATAAGTCTCAGTTTCACTGCCTTTAAAGGAGTTTGTGCTCTGGCAGTGGTTGTTTATTTTTGGTGTTTCTGTATTGATATCTTATTTAAATTATTCCACATGTTGCACTCTAAGAGTCTGACTTTTTTCCTGCATTGCACTGAAGCTACTTATAAAAGCTGATAGCAGTTTCTTTTTTTTCATACTTACGTAATGATTCAATTGGCTTACATCTACAGTTCTATATCTATGTGTTGTCTGTCTCAATGACATTGATTTATAAGTAAAATGAAAAGGTTCTCTGACACAGTCAGACAGCAGTGTTACTAGTTTCATGTAAAGAAGGATAGCACATAAAGAAGGAAGATAGCCAGCAAACAAATGAGTGAAAAATCCATGCAGCAAATGGAGCATAATAGAGACTTGCTGAAGGTGCCATGCCCTAAGCAGGCTCCAGAGCTATCTGCTTTTGTCCTGGGGCTATTGGCAAGTGCTTGTCCAGACAAATATCTGGGAGAAGAAGATGGGGAGGGAAGGAGGGAGCCTCTTTGGGTACCTCTAGCTCCACACAGGGTAAGCTTCATATAATCCACAATAGATGGTGATCATAACATGTTCTAAAGATTATTACAATACCCCCATCTAGGAAAATTTATCTTAGAACTGAAATAGCATCCTTGCCTTGTCCATAACTGAGTCCTACAGTGGTGCTGGAGTGGCAGTGTGCATGGTAGAGTGCTCCCCACAGCTCTCCTGTGCAGACACATATATTCTTTCTCCAATGCTGAATCTCAAAGCAGGGTTAAAAGCTGCATCCGTTCCAGCAGGAGGAGTTTTGCTGCCACAGGTCTGGTCCAGAAATGGTCTTCAAGAACTTTGTGTTTATTCCTTAAGTGCATGGGAATATATACCGGTAACAAATGAGGGTCAGTGGTGATTATTTATCTGGCTGGTGCATTGCAGTGATTCAGGCTGTAGCAATGCATGAGAACCAGCTTCTGATTAGCAAATCCCAGCATGTCAGCCCGCAGGGACAAGAAGCCAGTAATCTGGGCCTGTTTCGTGCAGACTGACTATTGTGCAGCTCCGATCGACATGAACGTGTGCCAGAGGACGCTGGGATGCTGGCTGGCCGCACAGTACACGGGCGCTGCCTCTGCCTGTGGGTCTGGATTTAATGTCCCACTCAGGATCACGGGTGATGGAAGCATGAAAACAAGCATCACAGCTTTTGCTGGCAATGGGAGATGAAGGAGAGAAGCCCAGGAGATTTGCTAAACTGCCAGAAAAGAAATATTAAAATACATACATGAGTAATTTGGCTGCTGGTAGGAGCTAGGGCTGGAGCAGGAGGCCTGTCCGGCTGTTAAAGGTGACATGCTGCTGCCATCTCCTGGCATGGACCTGATGGGCTGAAAAGGTTCTGGAGTGCTGGGCCAGGCTGGGCAGCCCAGCAGGCCCACGAACACACCTGGAAAGCTTGCAGTGGGGCTACGCTGTGCTGCTGAGGGCAGTGCATCGGTACTGCTCTGCATCTCCCGATGATGGCCAGACCCACAGGCCCAGTCCCAGGGTGTTCCCTCACTGGTCAGTCCCAGTTAGTTTTGCCAGCCTGTCTCTTCTGCTGGGCTGCATCCCAGGTGTGGTGAGTGCTCCAGGCACTTGCAGCCCTGAAGAGCATTTTCTGAGGTGCTTCACTTCACAGAATCACAGAATGGTCAGGGTTGGAAGGGACCTTGAAAGATCATCTAGTCTAACCCCCATGTCAAAGTAGGATCGTCACACAGGAACGCGTCCAGGGGGGTTTTGAATGTCTCCAGAGGCGGAGACTCCACAATCTCCCTGGGCAGCCTGTGCCAGGGCTCTGTCACCCTCACAGTGAAAAAGTTTTTCCTTTTTTTTTTTGTGTGAAACCTCCTCTGCTCCGGCTTGCACTTGTTGCTCCTTGTCCCATCATTTGGGGTTTTGCTGCCCAGAACGCACTGCATGACATTATGTGTGCAGGATATTGGGCTGTGATGGTAGTTTCAGGGGACTGGCTGAGCACTGATAGATACAGGTGGATAGCTCCTGCAGAGCTGTGTCATCACTGAAACCTGTTGCTGGTCTCTGACTCAGCTCAGTGCCCAAGCCTGCAGAATGATTTATGTGTTACTGTGAAAGGAAAGCCAGTGTGATTCCTAGCACGCCAGCATTGAGTAGGTTTCCATTTTGCAAGTGAGCCTGGAGTCAGATTACTTGCTCTGAATTTCATCCTATACCTCCCAGTTGGGTTGTGCTCAGAGCCTCTCAGGCTGAGCCAGGAATTTCCCAGCTATTTGTAGGGGCTGGGAGGGATATTTTTGCTTTCCTAGTTATTTCACAGTAGTTGGAAACTGCTGGGAAGACAGGAAGGCACTGCATTTCTCTATCACGAACAGCTTAAATATCTGGAAAAAGCATGTAAAGCGATTTTGCAAAAAGGTTCAATGTTAAGTGGTATCAACAACCAGAACAAAGCAATAATCCTCCACTAGCCCTCCAAACACATTGTCCTGTGGTATGCAGTCCTCCTGTGTATCTCTGTTGCTCTAAGGCGGTTGTGCTGTCCTGGCTATAAGAACTCCAGCTGTCACAGGGCCAGTGCACGTTTAGGCAGAATTTCCCAGCCCCTCCACGGGTTCCTGCTGGCCTCCAGCCATGGGGATGCAAAGCTGTTCCCAGGATCCTGGCAGCTTCTGGTGGTCTGATGCGTACCCTGCACAAGCATGCATTTCTTGGGGAAAGCAGGGCATTCCCATCATTCACTCCCCAGCCTCATTTCCTTTATTTTCAGCAGTTACAGGAAGCAGTCTTGCTCTGCCCGCAGTGAGTCAGTCCATAAAGATGAGGCTGCTGCCTCCTTTTCTGCATGCACTTTACCCTGCGGCTGCGAAGCACAACTGCCATGTGCTCAGCAGATATGAACCTGGGTGAGGAGCACACAAAGAAACACCAGGCTCCTGTAGAATCTTCGTGGCCTTTATGTGAAACAGTGACTAACTACTGTGCAGTGAAAATACATTTTGGAAAAGGAGTTTAGTGTTGTATTTGCAACTAATTTAACACCAAAATGTTAACTGGCATGATGTGTCTGGGTTGGTTCTTCTGTGGCATCAACAGAAATGATTTTTGGCACTGGAGGTGACATGTAACACCCCCTCATCCTTACTTCCCCACCCCACTGTGTCACATGGGTCTGAGACTGCCTACACAAATCAGAGCTTTACCCAGGAAAGGGAAGCTGTGTTCTTCAGATGCCACCTTTGAAACCTTTTGTAGATGTGACCATCCTTTGAAGACTCAACTGTGCTTTTCTAGTACTGAGATGTAAGTTCACTAGAGGCCTGTGAGGACCCTCCATCCCTTTGAAAAAAAAAATGAAAAAAAAGAATCAAATGCAGGTGAAATTAAGGGCAAGTCAGACATCGTGAAGTCTGTGACTCCTTTACTGGAAATGGGTCTGTGCAGCATACAGCATTACACTCTGCTCCCTTCCCCCAGTGTTCCTTAGGACTGGATTTTCAGAAACTCTTCCCACTACCAACAGGCCTAATAAACATGCCTGCTTGGTGCAGCAGCCCTACAACTCCAGAACACAGAGCTGCAGCCAGACACAGCCACCCGCTTCCCTGGCGAGACCCCGGAGTGCAGGACACACATGCTCACAGCCAGCACTGAACACAGAGCCCTGGGATGTGACCTGTCTCAGCCCCAAGGTCAGCCAGTCACAGCCAACACCTGTTTACTGGAATAATTTCAAAGGAAGGACTACAGAGCTGCTCAACTTGCCCATATGTCCAACTGGGTAGCCTTCTGTCCTGTATACCACAGTCACATCTCTCTCTGGGAGTGTCTCTCAGTTTCTATTAGGTATTGCCCAGACTCTATTTCTTCTGTGGTTACTACTTAGGTCAGCCTTACAAAACACAGACTCCAGCACACAGGATACATATGGAATTTTGTTTTCTTTGCATATATTATGTACTAGACTAATGCAACATTCAGGCTCAGTTGGTAACAAAGAGGAAGACATTCAAAACCAACAATAAAGTAAATTATAGAAAGCAGAGTTTATATGACAATAAACATGCAGCTTGCTGAAGAATGAAGATAGTGTACTGTATTAAAACACATTTCCATAGAGAGAGAGCTTATGCAGCAATTTACAAGTTTAAACTTGGGCCACAGTATGCAAGCCCTTTAAAGCCGGCATTCAGATTACCAGTAGCTTTGACAGCCATATTTACTCTAAGTACAAATCTAAATTCAACTTAATGTTTAAATTAAGTTGAATTACATCATGTTTACATTAAGTTGAATAACATGTTTACATTAAGATGAATTAGATCAACTCTAAATTCAACTTAATGTTTACATTCACTAGCCATCCAATCCAGCATCAAGGCACTTTGTTACAACATGTGTCCCTGTGCCCCAGGCCTCCACGTGTATCGGCACAGCAGCATTTGGTGACCAGTAACCTTGACCATAGATTCTTTATCCCCAAATAAAAGCACGTGGTTACTAGACAATCCATCGCTGTATCAAAGTGTCAGGCTGTACGTGACACTGTAAACAAGACTGGTGCATTAAAAAAACATGGCAAGTTGACAAGATCCATTAATGAATGTGCTTTGATACGAAGAAAAGCGAAAGGCGTTACCAGCTTCAGCACTGCAGAAGAGAATGCTCATCTACCGTGCCTGCAATCGTCGTGGGAGAACAGTCGGTGCAGGGTGCAGGAGATGCTTCAGTCTGAGCAGCAGGACGTGGAGCTCTCCAGCCATCTGTCGACAGTTGTGCCATACATGTTTTTAATCTACTGTCACAGAAGTGTGCTTCTGCAGAGTATCAATGTCTTTATTGCGTATATCCCCTTCAAGGTTGTCTTTGCAAATAACCACAGGTACTGGCTAAGGCTGCATTCTGGAAGGTACTTACTGCCTGCCCTCTCTCTGCAGTAAAATTAAGAGGGGGAGGAAGTGCAGAATTGTTGTAATCTGGATCTTAGTCATTACTTCTAAATTTGTTTGTACCAAATCTTGTGGCCTTAAAAACGTGTCCTTGTGTATTAAGTCAGCACTGCTTTAATTTTTAGCAATGGCTCAGATTGCACAAGTACTACAAAAGAAACAACAGCCAAAGCAAATATACATATGTGTTTTAGCTTCTTTAAAAAAACCACAACATCCTTTCACTTTCAAGGAACAGAAATGGGAATTTTTGACTCTAATGTAAGATAGTTAATTTTACCTTCTGCGGACTGTCGTACTTACACCTCTACTTTACTGCAGTTTTCTGGACCGAGAGCTAAGCTGAGGACTGTGGCATTGGGTGTAATTTCGAAATGGCTGTTTCATTACAGAAGACTCAATATTTTTGTTATTAACTGCTTCCAAATAACACTAAAACAACTCTTAAAATTTAAAATGGCTATATGTATCCATCCTAGCAAACAGACAAGAGGTTATAGAGAATTAATGAAGTTTTACAAAGCATCAGTCACAACAACTTTTAAACACAGTTAAAAGAACACATCCAAACAACAGTTAATCTCAATTACAACAACTGTCTCCGGGAGAATAAACTAGTGTAATTAGTCTCATTTAATGCACATAAATTACAACTTAGAACATGTATGTCCTAGAGCAGGGCTGACTACCAACAATTTGAGACTCTTTGGAGTTTCAGATCCCACTGTGAAGTCAATACCACAGCAGCATATATTAATATAAGTCTTGGATATTCAAGATCCGGCACTAACTGAACAAACTCAATTAGTGAAGTTAAATCAGCATGGTCAATCCTACATATTGGACACATTGATTTAAATTTAAACCATTTGGTGGTGCTTATGATTTACAGTCTAAGCTGACCCTACCCCAGGCCACAGTGCTTCTCCACTGGCCAAGAACAGGACTCGCAGGGCCAGAGTTTTTTGCAGTCCTGAAAACTAGCATTTTGCTGTCCTGCTATAACACAGCTATGCATATGCTTGTCACCAACACTCCAGAACAAAGTTTAGAATACTTTTTTGCTCTGCTATGCTTTGCACTGCCAGATTAAGGCTTAACAAGCAGTTTAGTTTACTGCACTAGAGCATATAAAACATAATACCAAGACTTTCACTACAGTGAGAGAGGATATTCCCAGACTAACTGCCTGAAAACAATCCTGCACACCCCAGAAACAACACCAAAACTTCCTGTTCTAACGGAACTATGGAGATAAACGCATGCACTTCTCCTGTAGACAGAGGAACAGTTAGCCAGCCTGCACTTAAGAGATGCTTCAAACACACTAATACTTTGGTAGCAGAGAATTTCCTGTAACAGTAGTTTTACAACTATTCTCCCATCCCTACCCGAAAAATTTCAGCCCAGGAAATCAAGATGGACATGGAAGTGTCAATACTGAAAGTGTGATTTGATTTTAACAATGCCTTTATTTTGCAAAGTGCACCATAGTTATTGGTGGGGGCAGGGAGAAAGCTTTTTGCTTAATTGCTATGTTAGGGCCAAGTTCAGAGAATTTCAGTGGATTGTTACAACTACATTATACACACTCGAAAAACCTGTACACAACTGTTATTAGATTGTTACGTTCCAAGAACAAAATGAAGTTAAAGCCTGAATACTGCATGAAATAATTTGGCACATCAGTTTATGAACAAGCTGTAAAACTTATTTATACATATTGTGGCTTCTATTCACCCATGAGTATCTACGCTTAGTCATCAGTATTTTAGCCCTAGATAGTAGCACAAGCCTGGAAGATAGAATATACCTCTGCCAGACAGACAGAATTATCTCTAGAGTACACTCCTGTAGGCATTTATTACCACTTGCCCATAAACAACAAAGATAGATGCCAGGAGGGGCATGCCAGAACTGTTAGCAGAGACTTTTAACAGTGAGAATCTCTTGATGTTGTTTGTTTAATGTTGGAAATAGCTCATGAGCAACAGCAACTGAGAACAAAATGCCTTCCCTTTAAACAGCAGAAAGGTGAATAGCAACTTCAGGAACAACTGAAGTCATCCCTCGAATATGACATATGCTTTCAAAAGTTAGTATCACTGAATGACAAAAAACTATAAAAATAAAAAAAAAAAGAAAGAAACCATCAGCAAGTTTCTGAAATCATCCAGGCCTTTGAAGCAATGCTCAGATTAAGCAGCGCAGTTGTAGACCACAATATTTCAGAGATGAGCAGGAGGTGAATTAAATGTACGTGGCTACAGGGCAGCTCTAATAAGCACACACACTGCTCAACAGATTTTCCTTTTTACTTGTTTCTACAGTCAGTAGGAATTTTGCATAGAGAAGACAGCCCGTCCCCTAGTAAAGTAACTGCTGTTATTTTCTAAGAGGAATGTATTTTGACAAAGGAATGCTCCTTCAACCTCTGAAAAAAACACCAAAAGACAGTCTTCTGTCTCACGACAGCACGATTTTCATTATGCCCTTGCCCTCTGTGAGGGATTTTTAAGGTGCTGGGGAGCACAGAAAAAAAGGAGGGGACTGGTTTGAAAAAAGGTGTAGTTACAGTAAGCTGCAACACAGACTTTTAGTTTAAAAGAAAGTGTCCAGATAAAGAAAAATACTGTTGTACGAAAGGAAGTGTGGAATACTGAAATGTTATTAAAGACTCTGTCCTATTTAAAACAGATAAAGAATACAGATTCAAGAGGTAATCTTATGGATTTACTCTAGCATTGAATTTCTTTGTAACAAAAGCTAAGACATGTGAATTTATATGTATACTTGTCTTTCAATGTAAGCTGGCAGAAAAGGACAAGAGAAATTGACACTTGATATCCCAACAGACACAGGATACTGACACCTGCCTTTACAGAACCTTTAGCAAGTGCTTCGCACAACAGCAGCACCAGAGGTCACAGCACAAAAGGTTTCAGGTAGCCTTAAATATGTAGCTCTTCTGCTGAAGGAGAAATAAACTCCTTCTTTTACTTTTGCAGCACAGCGTTTAGTGTTTTGAATTAATGTTTGCAGTGTCAAATTAGAAAGCTGACTAGACTACCTTTAAAAAAAAAAAAAATCACCTACAAGAGTGCCATAGAATTTCTAGTTATCATTGGAGAAGGGGCTTATTTTAATGCAATTGCATTGTTTCTTTAAAACCCTGGCAGAGACAGTCTCCAAGAAATGTATCTTCTTTGGTAAAATGCAAACTCTATGAACAGGGAAGTGAGACATAAGAAAAAAAGTAAAAAATTTTAACAATCACATGTTATTTATGGCTCATGATTGCTAATACATATATACTACCAGTAATCTTCAAATTTAGGGTATAGGACAGAAAAATCATAAAAACTTACAGCTCGCTCCTTGCCTCTCAAGCTGTGTACAGTAAAGGTGCACATATTAAACAAAGGCAATTTATATGACCAGAGCTCTGGTATAATCAGTCATTTCGGTACAGAATCTTTAAGTAAGTTAATTTGTGTTTCCGCTTTTATTATGCATTTGAACGTGAGACTGTTTCGCTGTTCATCAAGTTGCAAGGCACATATTTAGGCCAAATTATTATACAGTTCATGTGCATGCATATCTAAATGTAGGCAGAATATCAATTACTATAGTAGCAGAGTCAAGCAATCATTGTTTTCTTAATTGCACATCGTAGCAAGTTCTATTTAATTTTCATCATTTTTGAAGGAGATGAACATAATTTGTATGTCTGCTAAGCTGGAAACTGAGACACTGGGCCAAATCAAAATTCAGAAAGTCAATCAAGCTTTTGAAAAGTATATGACACAAGTACTCTTCCCCGTTATAATACTAAGCTTCAGTCTTACTTTTGCACAAAGATGCTCCAAGCAACTAAAGCTGGCTTTTTAGATTTGTACAGTGTCAAAAATCAAAGTATTTCTACTACAAGGTCTGTTGGCCGATGTGATTAATTGAAACTTGCCATTTTCAATCATGTGTACATCTGATATGGCAAGACACAAAATCCCCAAGGCAGCACAAAGGCTTTTTCAGCTATCCAGACATAAGATTTTATGTAGTGCATAAAGGTAATTCTCCAGTAGGTCTGGACTGCAAGTTTTCCACGGAAACACAGTCCTTATTGTACTTTGTCAAATTACTCTTCACTTAATTTCAGTATTTCTACCTGCATTCAGATAAAAATACCTAGCTTAATTTATCAGAAACACAGGAGAAACTGTGAACAGGCACTAAATGAAGACCTAAACAGAGCCAGTCCCTTCTCTCACTGAGGCATATAGCCCCCTTGTCTCACAGTCTGTGGGAGGTAACTTTTTGGCATTTCATCAACTAATAGTGGATTTCCTCCCACTGCTTCAGGTCTCACAGTCTGTCCTTCAGTATTTGTCTGCAAAATATCTGGCAGAGCAGCTTCCCGGATGTTTTTTTCCAGCTCAAGGCCCAACAGCTGCGAACTCTGACCTAAGATCTGCAGTTGTGCAAATCCAACAAGATCCTCCTCATCAACAGAAGTAATTTGCTTTGTTCTTTCAAAGCATGGCCTGTCTGTGTCGGCTTCATCTTGACCACCATTTTGTTTGAAATACTGTTGCCTGAGTGCTGAACTGTCACCTCCTCCAGAATGATCCTCTGATCTCTCTTCTGAATCTAGCAGCGGCTGAGTTGACTCAGATCTTGAAAAGACTTGTACAGGTGTTTGGTCTCTGTAGCCATTAAGTACTACTGTTGAATACTGTACAGTGCTTGAAGTATTTTGTGTAGTTTCACCTTCATCACTGTCTGAGACACTTTGCCTAGGAGAAGACATGCAGGAGGATCCTCCAATGCCACTGCTGTGCCCTTCTGAAGTACTTTTTTCCTTTTTAAGTAAGTCAAAGGGTTTTAGATCTTGTTCTGAAAAAGACTTCTTGTCATCCGCTTCTATTTCTACGACGCTTACATCTGTAAAGCTGCCTTCTGGGTACATGTGATCATCTTTAGAACTAAAGTTATGCTGAAAGAAAGAGATGGATGTTGCCTAAGAGGAAGATTATACATTAAAATCAAAGCCCCCACTAAATACCTGAGCTTCTATTTTGTAATTGTTTCAAGTTTCTTCACATAATTTTTCTCCTTACTAAGTTCGGCAGTATCTCCAAAGTATCTGTGCCAAAATTAAGGATGTAGCTTTGTTTCCAAGACAAAGTATTGATTATGCAGCTATGCTAAAGCCATAATAAGTGTGCAAACTTTGTTTCAATCTTAATTATTCTTAAGGGCCATAAACAGAATCGTTAGCTGTGCAGCACAGGAACATTCTGTATTGGGAGCCATAACCTCACATCACTTCATAGAAGTTAGCCAGAGGTTATTGAACAGAATTTGCTATGTTGTCCACCCCACGTGAAGCATAAATTCTGTTGTCATCTCATCCATGAGGAATACTTAGATCTTTCTCTCTCATTCATACCTTAACTGTGAAAGCACAACACTTCAGTGGTTTAAGAATGGGAACCATGAATTCAATTTGCTTAATCCCCTGAATGACCAAAATAGCCAGGACTTCACCGAATCACAGAACTGTTGGAGTTAGAAGGGATCTCTAGAGATCATCTAGTCCAACCCCCATACCAGCACGGGGTTGCCTAGAGTACATCGCATAGGATTGCATCCAGGTGAGTTCTGAATGTCTCCAGGGAAGGTGATTCCACAACCTCCCTGGGCAGCCTGGTTCAGTAAAGAAGTTCTTCCTCATGTTTAGATGACCCTGGTGCAGCCTGGTTCAGGAAAAAAGTTCTTCCTCATGTTTAGATGAAACTTCCTGTGTTCCAGCTTGTGCTTGTTCCCTCTTGTCCTGTCACTGGGCACTACTAAAAGGAGTTCGGCTCCATCCTCCTGCACCCACCCTTTATATATTGACAGACATTGATAAGGCCTGCTCTCAGTCCTCTCCAGGCTAAACAGTCCCAGCTCTCTCAACCCTTCCTCACAAGAGAGATGCTCCAGTTCCCCAATCATCTTCAGTGCCCTCTGCTGGATGCTCTTACCAGTAGTTTTCTATCTCTGGAACTGGGGAGCCCAGAACTGGACACGATATTGCAGATGTGGCCTCACCAGGGTGAAGCAGAGGAGGAGGCTGACCTCCCTTGACCTACTGTCCACACTCTTCTTAATGCAGCCCAGGATACCATTGGTCTTCCTGGCAATAAGGGCACATTGCTGGCTCATGGTTAACTTACTGTCTACCAGGGCTCCAAGATCCTTCTCCTTCGGGCTGCCTTCCAGCAGGTCTACCCTTGATGCATGGGGTAGTTCCTCCCCAGGTGCAGGACCCCACATTTGCCCTTGTTGAACCTCATTAGGTTCCCCTCTGCCCAGCACTCCAGCCTGTCCAGTTCACACTGGGTGTCAGCATCGCCCTCTGGTGTGTCAGTCACACCTCCCAGTGTTGTATCGGCGGCAAGCTTGCTGAGGATACTTTGTCCCCTCATCTAGGTCACTGATGAACATGTTGAGTAAGACTGGATCCAGTACTGACTCCTGGGGAACACCGCTGGTTAGAGGCCTCCAACTCAACCCTGCTCCATTGATCACAACCCTCTGAGCTCTGTCACTCAACCAGTTCTCAATCTACCTCACCGTCCACTCACCTAACTCACTCTCCCTGAGTTTCCCAATGAGAATGTTATGAGAGATAGTGTCAAGGTAGATGACATTTGCTGCTCTCCCTTCATCTAACCAGCCAGTTATGGCATCACAGAAGGCTATCAGGTTGGTCAAATATGATTCTCCCTTAGTGAATCCATGCTGACCTCTCCCAGTAACTTTCTTTTCTTTCACATGTTTTGAGAGGACATGTAGAATGATTTGTTCCACCACCTTTCCAAGGATAGAGGTGAGATTAACCAATCCAGTTTCCTGGGTCACTCCTCTTGCCCTTTTTGAAGACTGGAGTGGCAGTGGCTTTTCTCTAGTCCTCACACACCTCTCCTGTTCTCCATGACCTTTCAAAGCTGATGGACAGTGGCATATCAATAACATCTGTCAGCTCCCTCAGCACTTGTGGGTGCATCCCATGAGTGCCCATGGATTTATGGATGTTCAGTTTAGCCAAGAGGTCTCTAAAGTTTGTATAAGTGGCCTCTAAAGGGTCTCTCAAGGACTTTACCCTTCCAACTAGTAAATTGAATACAAATCACAGTGTTAAAGCCTTCTCTATGTTGTAAACTCATTATAAGGGCCACATATTTCTAATGCTAAATGTATTCATGCAATAAAGTCTTCTAAACATATAGTATCACAATGTTATGAAACTTAGCATCTACTTTTTGCCTTTAAATCTGTGTGTGCTAGAAGATAGAAGACTCCCATTGGTTAGTTTATTTGAAAACTTGTGGACTAGAATCATTGAATGTCAGGGGTTGGAAGGGACCTCGAAAGATCATCTAGTCCAACCCCCCTGCCAGAGCAGGATCCCCTAGGGCAGCCACACAGGCACATGTCCAGGTGGGTTTTGAAAGTCTCCAGAGAAAGAGACTCCATAACCTGCCTGGGCAGCTGGTTCCAGTGCTCTTGTCATCCTCACAGTAAAGTTTCTCCTCATGGAGAGGTGGAACTTCTTATGTTCTGACTTAAAACCATCATTCTATTGCCAGGCACCACCGAAAAGATATTTACTAGGAAGATACAGGATGCAAAAAGATGAATATTACCTTAGCTGGAACTTGAGGAGACCACTGAGCAATGTTACTCTTGGATGGATCTGGAACAATAGGCCAGATATGCTTTTTAATTCTGCAAAGGATAAAAGAAAGTATAAAATTATAGGATGCACTACCTAAATTTTCACATTGATAGCACATACTGCATGATCCAGGACACCCTTACATGGCAATTTTGCAAGAGTATTTATTTCCAAATAGGAATGCTTCCTGCACTTCTTCACATATTTGTTGGAAGCTGTACTACTTAGCAAAACACAGCACTGCACTTAAAACTCTTCCACACGTTAGATGTAGCCATCCCTCATAAGGCAAACCAACAAATGGTAACAGTGAGGGATCTAGGCCATTCTATGATTCTATGATTTTCAAATTTATGGCACTCTAGAATCCACAAAGCAATTATTTAGGTAAAGTACATAATATACATCAGTATAAATATACAATCTTGCTTCTTTAAGATAACTATGAATATCGCAGCTGTGAATCTAAGCCAACTTCACAGCTAAAATAAAGTGAAAATATTTGAAGAAAAACTTACTTGGTCTTTTGCAACTCAGCACTCTCAAGAATGTAGTAACTGTTATTTAACCATAGAAGCTTCTGTAGATAAATCACTCCCAACTAAAATAACTGAAACCGATGCATCTATCCTGCTCCTTATAATTAACCTCTAAAAATAGATCCTCTGTAGAACTCTGAAGAACATAGATGGGCTTTTCAACTGACATCATTAAGAACTGATTTTAGGAGCAGCAGAGAGTTCAGAAGCAAAAGGTCACAAAATGCTGCCTTTAGGGAAAAAAAAAAAAAAAAAAAGTTGACTGGCGACATCGGAGATGTGCTACTCCTTGACAGGGAGAACATTTCAGCAGTAAGCCCTCAGCTAAACTCAGGGACAAGAGCTCTGGGGTAGATGGAGCAGGAGGAGGCAGGATGTTTCCAAGCAGACAGTAAACAGATAGTAAACCACTGAGGTTATGCAGGGTAGGTAAGTAACATGTCGCCTATTTTTTTTTTTCAGTTACGAATTGTGAAGTTTACTAACGCTGTAAGCAAATAGCTCAAATACAGACAGCAAACAGGTCATCTGTGCTTCACAAACTAGGGACCATCATTCCACTCATATGATGACTAAGAAAATAACAGACAGCATATCCTGATCAAAACCTAACAAACCTAATCCTAGACAACTAACAAAAAAACAAAAGAGAATTTCCTTGCAGGATTGAGTTACAGACTCGATTTTCCAAGGAAAAGACAAAAACGTTTATAACCAATCAATGTATGCATGTTTTACCTTCTTTTTCTGATCTAACTGCAGAATATTTACTTGTTTGTATTGAATTATTGCCCTCTCTGTTATGCCCAGAAATATCAGAGGCATAAGAGAAAGACTTCATTTATACTTACAAGTCACGTTTGTTGAAGCAAAACAAAACTCCAAGGAGCACAACCAACAGGAATGCTAGACACACAGGTACAACTATAGCTTCAATTTCTCCTTTCCCTGAAGAAAATTAAGAGAAGCAGTTACAGCCCACTTCAGCATGTAAGAGCAGAGCAGCAGCATACATTCCCCAAAGGACAGGAAGAATCTGAATAAACCCACAGCACTAATTAGTGCTTCACCTTCAGAAGAACCTTTTCACCAGATAAAAAGAGCCTATTAGTGAAAACATGAGAAGCTCTGTCCCAACAATTTAATGTCCTGCAACAACAAAAAACAAAGGTTGCTTTAGAAGCTGCAATACTGACAGAACAAGTATTTTTACAGTTTGGGCAGCTATGACAGTAACATCTATGCAAATTTATCTGTGGTCTAGGTTTTTCAGTGGCCTACTGGCTGGCATAACAACATTATGGTCAATTACATAATGTAAGCAAAGTCCCTATTCAAAAGTTTATTCTGAACACAAAAATATCCTCTGCCTCCAAACACTTAATGATGCATTACTTTGTATTTTTTCTGATGACAAGTAAACCTTACAGAATGCTTCGGTGTCATGATGTAAGCCCAGATGGCAACAAAGCAGGATATAGCTGCTCACTTGCTCCTCTCCCCTGATGGGATGGCAAGGAAAAAATACAGTGAAAGTCTCGTGGGTCAAGGCAAGGTCAGTGGGAGACCACTCACCAATTACTATCACAGACAAAACAAGGTCAACTTGGGGAAAAAGAATCAATTTACAAATAATGAGAGTAGGATAATAAGAAATAACAGCAAATCTTAAAAAAACTCTTTGCCCTACCCTGGACTCAACTTCACTCCACCCCCCACAGCAGAACAGGGTGATGGGGAATGAGGGCTGCAGCCAGTTCATTAGATATTGTCTATACTGCTCCTTCCTCCTCAAGGGGAGGACTCCTCACCGCCTTCCCTAGCTCCAGTGTGGGGTCCCTCCCATGGGAGACAGTCCTCCATGAGCTTCTCCAGTCTGAGTCCTTCCCACAGGCTGCAATTCCTCATTAGCTGCTCCAGTGTGGGTCCCTTCCACACAGTGCACTCCTTTCAGAAACAGACTGCCCCAGTGTGGACTTCCCCAGGAGTCACAGCCTTCTTTGGGTGCAGTCATGCACTCTGGCATGGGGTCCTCCACAGGCTGCAGGTGGGATGCTGCTCCACTGTTTATCTCCATAAGCTGCATGCTGTCTCACCACAGGCAGCAGTGGAATTTCTTCTCTGGCACAACTCCTCTCCCGTTCTTACCTGCCTTGCCTGAGCAGGTTTCTCTCATATGCCACTCCTTTCCTCATTGCTACAGGTTTTTCCCCTCTTGCGTATCTTATCACAGAAGCACTTTCACTGTCACTGACTGGCTTGGTCTTGTCCAGAGGCAGTTCCTCAGAGCTGAGGAAGCTTCTAGCAGTTTCTCACAGGAATCATCCCCGCAGTCCCTCCCCCTGCCATACCAACACCTCACCATACAAACCCAACATCTTGCCATACAAACCCAACACATACAGGAAAAAAAAAAAGCCTGCTAAATCTGATGAAGTGCTTTCCACAACTGAGTTTAGCTAATGTTGTTGCTCTTGCCATTACAAATTGGAAGTACTCTCTAAAGCTGAATATAAAATAAATTTTACTCTTCAGAATGAGTCTCTGTAGAGAACTCTAGCAAGTTTTAACAGTGATACGAATGAGAATGCAGAACCTGAGGAAAGGTTGCAAGAACAGCATTTGCTGGCTGGCACCCTGATTAGCAGATCAAGATCTCAGCACACCTCTGTAGCTTCAAGACATCCATACCAGCAGAATAAAAATTAACATTACTTCCTACGTCTAATTGTGCCACTACTCCTTACCAAATTTTTGTGTAGTAAATGTAAAATCAGGACCACTCCGGCCTCCTTCATCAGTGTATGCCATCATCCGCACAGTATACAGAGTGTCACTGGTTAGAGAAGAAAGAGTATACTCTGTCTTGGAAGGATCCACTGTCACAGCTTAAGAGAGGAAAAAAATTATACTAGTTTTGTGTACAATTGATTAGATCTTCATAAACACAGTAGCAATAGGACATCATGTCTTCAGGTGTACGAAATTGTTGTATTTTCTATAAAGCCATGCAGTCTATTTAAACTGACACAGAAAGACTACAAATTTGTAAAGAAATACTGAGATTGGCTTGTTTCTGTTCAAGTATTTGAATTTAGTCTCTTTCTTGATGATATTTTATGTTAATTTCCTGACTTTTTTCCCCTCAGAATGCAGCTACAAACTAAATTATTAGCTAAGTTTAGGATTAAAGGTCTCTGTTTAGCAGAATACACGGCTAACTAGAAATAGCTAGCTACTTACTAGAAATAATAAGTAGGTACAAATAAATAATCGGCCCTTCCAATTTAAGTAAGTCTAAAAAAGGAAAACTTTTGATAGTGCTACCTCCTCGACTTATGTCTGCAGGTTATACATACTACTTGGACCTAAAATGCACTTCAAATATGTTTTACTTCCGTAAAGAAAATGTTTTACATCAGTAACACATTGAAAAGAGCTCCAGAAGGATTTAAAATTTCCCCTCCTGTTTGCTGGGTTTTTTGCAAGGCTTTATCATGATTAAATCCAGTCAACTCACTGACATCTTGAACGGTCTAGCTTCATTTTGCTGTACCACCACCTCATCCTGTAATTAGAAAGATGGGAGCACAACACTCACAAACCATCTTCCAGAAACTAAACTCAATATCCTGTTATACACAGACTGAGTCTTCCAAATTCTTCATTAGGGACATTTCTGCTCAGTATGGAGGAGAGCTAGGGTTCAGACACCAGCTTTATGTCATCAGAACAGGCTGTAAGAAGCACTCGACTACCTTTTTTTTTCCTCAGGAACATGTATTAGGAAGGAGACAGATAGAAAACTTCAACGTCACATATAAGTTCTCTTTCTGTTACCTGTTTCACTTCCATCAATAGTTTTGTAAAGTATGACGTAACTTCTGATAAATCCATTTTGTTCATCCACTGTGAGATGGTTCCATGTCAAAACAGCTTCAGCTTTTCCTACTTTCTTTGTCTGAACAGTTGGTCCTTTTGAAGGACCTGGAACAGACAATGAAGATTAGTTTCTGTTGGGTACCCTAACATCCACAGAAGCAGTGTACTAATAAGCACTGAATTGCTACTGCATAAAACCTTCAATGGAGTAGCTGAACTAACTCATCGGCAAAGCACTATTTTCAGAAAACAGAGCAACTTCAAAGTTGTTTTAAAAGAAAAACCTTAAGACAAAAAAAGATATGAAAGCAGTAATCAACAGATCACATGAAATCTTCAACTGAAGTTATACTTCAAATGTAAAATAAATCAGCATAGAAATATTACTACATCAATTAAATAAACTCATGCCAAACAATGTGATAAAGGTTGGAAAAAAGGGAAGACTAAGCTACAGACATCTGTTTAACTCCTAAATTAGAGACAGCCAGCATAGCTTCACCAAGGGCAAGTCCTGTCTGACCAAACTATTGGCTTTCTTCAATGGAGTGACTACATCAGTGGACAAGGAAAGAGAAATGGATGTCAACTATCTGGACTTCTGCAAGGCCTTTGACACATTCCCCCACAACATCCTTCTTCCTAAGCTGCACAGATACAGACGTGATGGGTGGACTGTTAGGTGGATGAAGAATCACTTGGATGGTTGCATACAGAGGGTAGTGGTCAATGGCTCAATCTCTAGACGGACACGGGTGTCAGGTGGTGTCCTTCAGGGGTCTGTGCTGGGACCATCAGTGACATAGACAGTGGGATTAAGTGCACCCTCAGCAAACTTGCAGAAGACACCAGGCTGAGTGGTGCAGTCAACATGACAGTGGAACAAGATGTCCTCAAGGGACCTGGACAAGCTGAACAAGTGGGCCCATGTAAAACCTCATGAGGTTCAACAAGGTCAGGTGCAAGGTCCTGCATCTGGATCGGGGCAATCCTAATTACCAGGCTGCAGACTGAGGGACGATGTGCTAGAGAGCAGTCCTGAGGAAAAGGGCTTGAGGGTATTGGTGGATGAAAAGCAGGACATGAGCCAGCAATATATGCTTGCAGCCCAGAAGGTCAATTGCATCGTAAGCTGCATCAAAAGCAGCGTGGCTGGCAGATTGAGGGAGGTGATTCTGCCTCTCTGCTTTGCTCTGGTGAGACCTCACCTGCAGTGCTGCTCCGGAGCCCTCAACACAAGAAGGATGTGGACCTGTTGGATCAGATCCAGAGGAGGACCACAAAAATGATCAGAGGGCTGGAGCACCTCTCCTGTGAGCACAGGCTGAGAGAGTTGGGGTTGTTCAGCCTGGAGAAGAGAAGGCTCTGGGGACAACTTAAGAGCAGCCTTCTAGTTCCTGAAGGAGGCCTACAGAAGAGCTGGGGAGGAACTGTTTACAGAGGTCTATAGCAATAGGATGAGGGGCAACAGTTTTAAACTAGAGGAGGGTAGATTTAGATTAGACATTAGGAGGAAGTTCTTTAGCGTGAGGCTGGTGAAACACTGGCACAGGTTGCCCAGAGAGTTGGTGGAGGCCCCATTGCTGGAGACATTCAAGGTCAGGCTTGATGGGGCTCTGAGCAACCTGATCCGGTTAAAGATGTCCCTTCTCACTGCAGGGGCAGGTCAGACTCTATGACCTTTAAAGGCCTCCCCCAACCCAACACATTATGTGATTCTATAAATACTTTAAATAAACACTATGGATGTTAACAGAATGGATAAGGGTCATCTGACATGATCAATCTTAAATGTAGGGCTACTTTCCATTACATAGTCCACATTAAAGGAAAGGTCTCATTTATAGTCAAGAAAGTCAATTGATGTGCTAGAAGATGACTATTTTGTACTTACGATCCTAAAAAAAATTCACAGAGAGTCCACTTCCCTGACCATCATCATATAGAGGGTACACAGTTATTAAGTAACACTTAAACGGCTTTATATCACCTAATGAAAGGAATTTAAGATGTGTTGTTTCACAGGCAGTCAAATTCATCACCATTTACTTCAGACAAATTTACTTCAGATAAATCATCCTGGGATTTAGATGTTTTATTAGATGCACTTCGATCTAATGCAGCTCTTTTCTTCTACAGCTATTGATATACTGGTCCAAAATATTAACCAAATGAACAATACAATGCTTCACAGATTCAAATGTTAAATTTAATAAATTAGAAAATTTCGTACTTCTAAAGTCTGTTTATTTTAAATAAAAAGACCTTATTTGCCTGCAGACCTTCAAAATTACTGATTTAAGCTACTGACCATAACCTGTAAATATCTGTAATTCTGATCAGGTTTCATTGTTTGAACTGAAATAGGAATCAGAGAATTTGATTTTGAAGTAAGTCAGACTTTTCACTATTTCTGTGGTTTCCAGGAATGAGAAGACTAAATCCAAAATGCAGGTAAAATCCTTGCTGTTACATAAATTTCAAAATGCAAGATCAGATGGAGTTTTATACTTGACAAAAATATACAGATACTTCCCCACTCATGACAAACTAAGATAAGGCACCAGTATTATTCCAGATTCCTGTTCTACAATAAAATTCTAGGCAACATGAGGACGTTACTCACTTTGAGAATACTTACTCGTTTTTAGAGTTCTACAAAGTATTTCTACAAAGTATTTATTAGTTAAATACCTTTTAAATATGTTTCTTGAACACTCCCTGGTTCGCTTTGCCATTCTATGATGCAGTCTGAGCTGTTGGACAGAAGACACCATTCAATCACATATTTAAGAACATAACTGTTGGGAGCAGTCCACTCTACCCACAACTTTCCATCTTTAGGTAGTGCTCGAAGATTCTTCACAGGAGCTGTCATGAAAGAAAAAAGTGATAAATGATGACAGTTTTTCCACTAGATATTAAAAATAATAGTATTTTGTTAAATGTGGATACTTTTAGGTTATTGTAATGGTGACTGAAGATTTCTTGTAATAAAAGCCATGCAGATGTATTTGAAAGAGACATTACTAGGGCACTAACCTTTTGAATTACTTGCTGGGATAAGCAAAACTGATGGAGGGGATGCCCCTTCTCTGTTACGGGCAATCACAGACACTTCATAAGTTCCATTTGGTAGCTTTAATGTAAGGTTGGTAGTATTAACACTATATTTCTCTAGTGGACTGGAGAGAGATGATTTAGGTCTAACAGTCACTTCATACTGCAAGATTACTCCATTGGCTTCAGATGGCTCCAATGCCTGTTAGAAACACAGTTTTATTATAGTGATACTGAATAAACCATGAATTAATCTTTATTGTCTTTGATGCATAATTTAAAAATTTGAAAGCAAGACAAGTTATGCTGCATATTTAAAGAAAGCACAAATAATCTGTGTTCATTTCTGTAAAGCTGTTAACTTTCAAAATTATTTCTGTTTTAAATACTTGGCTCACAATCCTACCTAGCATTTTAAAAAAAGCTATTCTGTATAGATTGCAGAACATGTTGCTAAAACCTCCATTTTACGTGGCTTTATAACACAATGACATGAAATGAATCTCATGTCTTAAGCTGTGTTGAACTCAAATGCAAAACACCTAGATTAGTTTTATTACATGGACGAATAATTGTTTCTCTGTTATTTAATAACATAAAAAATATTATGTTTCTGTGTAACAGTCTTCAGATAACTTAGGAGAAAATTATTGCAACTGTAAAGTAGCACCAATTTTCCAATTCTAAGCTAAATAATGTGAGAAATGACATGTGGCTGGAGTTCTATCAGAAAATGATGCCGTATCAGTATACACGACTTCACACAAGCCACCTAGTAAACAGCAAAAAGTAATAATAAAAAGTCAGCTGGATCAAATGTGACAAAGCTCACAGACCAAAAGAAAGCAGGGTATGGAGACTGATCCAGAAGTGCATTCACTTTCCCAATTTTGGACCAGCAAACTAGACACAACAGCCTACTCCAAGCAAGCATTCGGTGCTGTATTTACTGAAGTTTGGCAGCTGGAATGTCTCTAATTATTATAAGAAAAATACTAGTCATTTATCATATCAATAAAACCAGATCTATCCCAGCTATCTACTCAAGGCTCGCCAACGTAAATTTTACCACTAAAATTTATGTTTTTTAAGGAATACTCCATTCCTGCAGTTTATCATGTTTTACCTTCCACATCAGATGCACAGTCCAGGAAGCTGATGAGTGAGATGCATCAATGATCCTCCATATGAGTGGTCCTTTAGATGGTTCTGATGAAAGAAACAGTGCTTAATAGCAAAATGTTTTTATTTAATCTGCTTGAATTCATCCTTTGGCTATCATTAGGTGCTTGGAAGCACATACAAAAAGTGTCTCCTTAGTTGCTCAAAGTAAATAATGCATAAAGTAAGTAAAGTAAATGTATATTAAGTGGAACATCACAGAAAGATTTCCTGAAGGGATGAGCAAAACAACTGTTCCGAGTATATAGAATCAAAATAACTGATAGTCACCATGCTGAGCATGTGCAACAGTGGGCTGAGATGACAATACTGAGTGGGGCATGACCAAACCCAGACTGTGCAGCCTGTGTCCATAGGCATATCTGTATACTGCAAACTTTGCTATGGTCTGTAGCTGCAACACCCTCCCTCTCCCTATCCTTCAATATCAAGCCACTAAAAGAGGAAAGTGAAGAAAATTTAATCAAAAAGACGAATTACTACTGCCAGAAAACCCCAACTTTTCTATATCCTCTATACTAAAAAGAAAAAAAAACACAGCACTTTTGTAGAATACTACAATAGTTTTCAGCACCAGTACTGTGAATAGCAGTATTTTCACAACAAATTTCATTCCAAAGGAGAAAGAATCAATCCATTACGCTGCATAAAGCAAAAAAACGTGGCCAATCCATTGTGAAAGGCCCTAATAGAATGAAGACATTAAAATGCACTTACATTTATAATCTTGCTAGACTCTATTTTCCCTGGGAGTTGCGTTTTTAAACATTAACCATTGATGTTTTGGCTGCTTTACCTCCAAAATACAGGATCAACTCTACTGTGCACATCTTGTCTCTTACACTTTACATCAGGAGGGAAGGAGAATTGTGAATTAAGGCAAAGTGAGCTCTTTCTTTACAATCTCACTTGACTATCATTTGACTCACATGAAACAGAAAGAATTGTACATCTTGCCTAATGTGGATCATGAATGCAACAAAACCTGTCTCATGTTCATTTCCTACTATAGCACCTTTGTCTGAGGCTAAAGTAAGGCACGGGTAGTTAATCACAAATAGCAGTATTTTTGCAAAGCCAGTCACCATTGCAGAACAGCAATGCAGGCTAAATACGCAGGCAGTCCTGATGTCCTTATCGCTCAGGGTGAGATACTAACCACATAAAACAAAACCATACTGTCATTAGAAATTGAAGAAGAAGTGACAAGAAGATTCAAAGAATATTTGACAATCTCCCCCAAAGCAAGTAAATTTTGCAAAGAGTTGAAGCAATGCCATTACATACTCATAAATTCCATTTTGTTTAAACAAGTAGGCTATGTACGACATCTTTTTCTTACTTCTCCAATATAAGATGACATGTGAGTTCAATCAGAACTCATTACTAGGAACTCGATTAGGATAAGGACTACTGATTCAGTGTAGTTAGTTAAGCTCCATTCACAAAGTAGTGTTCTGACAATGAAAGAACCCACCCAGCTGGGTGGAAGTGTCGATCTGCCTGAGGG
>NW_009702844.1:0-14287 GCF_000703405.1 Apaloderma vittatum
ATATATATATATATATTAGTCTATAATTAAAGGATATTGTATTAAAAGCATTAAGATATGACCTGCCTTACCTCCATAAATTTTTTTTTTCCCTACTTGCTAGGAAAGCTTTAAAAACATTCTCCTGGAAATTCATGAGATGATATTTAGACATGCAGATATGCACTCCTGTTTTGCATGAATGTTTGACCTTGGGCAGAGCTGTTCAATGCAGGATGGATGTGTTGTGGCTGCATTTAATCATCTGAAGCAGAGATGAAGCCTTGAAAAACCACATAGACCCAATTCCCAATTCCCAGCCTCTGGATGGTAATGAACTTCTGAGAAATAGCTAATCAATAAATTGAACAAAAGACTCGGGCAGCTAAACCACTTTGTCAGGGCCTTAATTACAATTGCAGAAATAAATCGGGAGGGGGGTGGCGGTTGGGAGCCTTTGCCAGACAAAACTAACCCTTTACTCTCACGAGGTAACCCTTTAGAAGCTGAGCAGCCTGTGTTCCCGTGAGCGCCCTGGCTTTGTGCATGAGCTCACGGTGATCTCTGGGTGGGGAAAAAAACCCAAACTGGGGTTCTGCCTTTATGCCACGACACGACTGTTTGGGCTGTCCCTTGCCCTCTGAAGCTACTGGAGTGAGGTTGTACTTAGCGGAAGGGAGATTTGGGATCTTTCCACAGGGAATGAGGATGATCCAGGCCATGCCAGGACAAGCTGGGCTATTTTACCTGGGAGAAAGTTGAAGGTTTGGGATCAGATGCAGCCAGCAGAACAAGGAAGGACATCTGAGGGCGGCTAGGAGAGATGGGAGCCGGGCCAGTAGCTCTTCTTATCTTTGCATCCCTCAGGCAGCTTTCCCAGTAGTCCCAGCCCTTGCCAGCAGCAGGACTGATGGAGCCAGGGAAGCCAGCGTGGAGGCTGTCAGCTGAACCCTGGGAGGCTTACTTGTTCTTGGCTCAATTATAGCAGCAGGCATTTCATGCGCGTGTCTCCTGGTAGCACGTGCTGGAAAACAAAGGGATGTATCCTTGGGGATTGTCTTGTAGATGTGGTTTTGCCTTAAGAAATATTACAGGATAACAACATGTCCAGGTTGATGCAAGCGTGCTGAGTCTGAATTGTGTGCAAGAGGGTGGATGTGTGTGGCAGAGGCTAGGAGGACACAGGGTGACGAGGAAAAAGAAAGCTATTGGGAGGGTTTGGGGCTTTCTAAGCAGGGAGGCCCTGTGGTCCGTGCACCACGGTGCCAAATTACTTCCCCTTTGGGGATCCAGAGAAGTGCAACCTTGAAGGAGTGCATCCCTGGGTGCATAAAGTATTTAAAATTGGACGTAACAGGCTGTTTTGTGGGACAGATTTAAACCATAAGGTGCAAGAGCTGGATTGTGTCCCATGTGAGCTGCTCCTCACCTTTGCAGGGAAGCTGGTTTGTAACAGGCTCACTGCCCTCCCCCTCTTCACTTTCCGCAGCCTTTGGACTTAGCAGAAAAGATATTTATTTGCTATCTTAGGAGAAATCCCTGGTAAGACAAGGTGGTCTCTTTAGAATGGCAGTTCATTGCAGGCGGGTGGCTACAGCTGCTGTGGTCCTCGAGGCTAAATGCAGCTTGGCTGCCTTCTCCTGGAGGGTGACCATCAGCAGCCAGAGCTCAGAGAGTGCACTGGGACCGTAGGGCCCCATTTCTCCATTGCAGGCACTGAGGAGAGGATCTACACCAAACAGCCTCTCCAGAGCCCAGGTGCAGTGGCTGGGGGCGGCCGGAGCACTAAGACAGCGGCTGTGACATGTGGCAGCATCGTGACCCATGCCTGGATGAGCCTGGGTACAGCTGATTTGAGCGATGGATGGCAGGAGCGTAGGCTGCTGTTATTGAACAATCCGGATGGAGTTCCCCTGTAAAGGAGGGTAAGGACAATCTATTTTTTTGGTGGTAACAGGTCAGCCTGTACTTCCCTACAATGGTAACAACAGTAGAGAAATCTGGTTGGGTACGAATACCCTTGAATTTGCAGGAGATCCGTATGACTGGAGGAAACATGAGTTAATGATTGTCTTGGAACCCTTCCCCCAGTGTTAGTCCCAGGGTCTGCAAACGAGCAAACCCCAGGTACCGTAAACTCAGAAGCAGCCAGAGGAGATCCCATGTTGTCAGGCTGCGACACGTGTTGGTGCTTTGCTGGCTCGGGGCCTCGCTGAAGGAGCAGTTAGCACCTCTGCTTTGCTGCCAGCCTGGCTGCTCTTCCCTGCCTTTCTCGCCGAGCCGGAGGATTGCTCTGTAATGGGACAGCAGCCACTGCTGGTGACATGAAGCTGCTGGGAATAAGATAGCTTTCTGTGAGCTGCTCTGCCTCTGTACCCGGGTTCTTCCTGAAGCAGCAGATAAATCTCCGTCTCGGCACAGCGGCCGTGCTCACGGAGCAGTCCCCGGGACATGAGTGAGCTGCTGCTGTCAGCACTGTGTTTACTGCACAGATGAAATATTTACAGCTCCGTCTTTGGTGTGAGATGTGACTCTTCCAGTCCTCGTGAAGGTCACTGGAAAGTCAGTAAAATTTATTGATGGTTTATAGCACTTTTGTGCCAGAAAGCAAGGTTACAATATTATATGGCTACACGTGGCAGGCGGGGAGGACGTGAGAGAGGGAAAGGAGCACAGCTCGCTGTACATCATTGGCTCGGTCCCCCAAACGTGTGTGTTATTTTTAATTAAATGATAAGCCCCAGATCGCAGAGCATGCGCAGGGCTCTGACCAGGATGCAGCCCCATGTCTCGGTAGCGGAGCGAATGAAACACTTGCTGTGCTAATGCTTATTCCTTCGAAGGGAGCTAGGAGTTGTCTTGTGTCTACGACTGCGTGTGCACTGGGTTTTATGTAGGGAAGTCTTATTCTGCTGTGGAAAGAGAAGTCTTGCCACGCCTGCCTCTTGCTTCTCATGAACTGTGATTTCTGTCGATAGCCTAGAATTAAGATTGCATTGTACCAGGCATGGTAAGAATATTTAGCATGAAGGTGGCTTCTGCTTTGGAGAACTGGGAGCCCTCTGGGCACGTAAGGACCTTTCCCAGCAGGGCTGAGAGCAGTTGGGGGAGTTTTGATGTCTCTGATATCTCCACAGCTTGCTGGGGCCAGGGTGGGCTGTGCTCAGACCCCTCTGAAACACCCTCTCTTCAGGCATCTTGCTCTCTTCTGGGCTGGTCCTGCACACCAAGAATTCTCTGCTACTTTACTCTTCTCTTGCTCTGAAAAGATGAGAGCAGATGGAGGGACATTTGTGACTCCCTCTGCATGGTCCTGCACGTGTAAAGGGCAATGAGATACTAAGGTGGCTTTTGGCCACCTCCTATCAGGCGAGTTTTTCCAGGAGCCCGTGAAAATGACTTGGCAGTGCAGTTTCAGATGTCACGCGCCAGTCCACAGAAAATGGGTTGAGTGCGTCCATCTGCAGTGACGGAGAGGTCGGATCAGCTTTGCACTCATTGCGTTTCCATTTGGTGTCTCCTGCCCACCCAGAGATGGGCAGGGTAAAACACTCGCTGTGCTTTCCCTTCCAAATAAACAGATAGGGTTCAGCGACGCTCACGGCTGTCAGAAGCTACGTGTGGGAGAGGGTACATGGTTCCACAGCTCTTCTGAAACAGAGCAGCTCCCTGCTTTGGTTTTTTGTTTTGTTGTTTTTTGGTTTTTTTTGCAAAATGATTTGCATTTCAACGAACCATGATAAAAACATTGTATTTGGGACTCTTGGTACCTATTCTCTTCAGGTAGTTTGACATGTCAGCAGCAGGTAGAGGAGAATTCCTCTGCTCACTCAGAGGTAAAGAGTGCAGGTGTTGGCCAGGTGAGTTGTAGGTCGAGACGGAGGAGCTAATGAGAGCAACAGAGATGGAAACTTGCATTTTTCTAAGCCAAACATGCCATGTTCTAATACAAAGCTTCCAAATGCTCCAGTAATTCAAGTGCATGGTGGTGGACTATAGAATGATATAATAGTTTGGGTTGGAAGGGACCTTAAACATCATCTTGTTCCAACACACCTTCCATGGGCAGGGACATCTTCTGCTAGACCAGGTTACTCAAAGCCCAGTCTAAGCTGGCCTTGAACACTTCCAGGGATGGAAGTGCCACAGTCCTTCTCCTCTGAGGACTACGAAGTGTTTATTTTTGAACCACAGCTTTTCATTTAACATGGAAGACTGGAAGTCAGATAAATGAGAAATATAGGAGGAAGCTGGGAATTAAGTGCTGCCTGTTTCTGTCAGCTCCTGGTCCTGTTTAAAGCCTGATAATAGAAAGGCTTCTCTGTGATCTTATTACTAAGAAGGTTTGAGTCTGAGCATGTCATAAAACCCAACCAGCTTAGCAGTTAATCAGACTCATATGTGCAGTAATGCACTGTAGGAAAGTTAAGACTGGTCACGAGTTCCCTTTGGGACATGAGCATCTTACTGCAAATTCCCTCTGTCTTTTTTTTGTTGTTGTTGTTTGTTTTCTGACCTCACCCTAAAGAATGATCTGTTTGAAACTGAAGGCGTCTGTCTGATCCGCTACCAGGGAAAGGAAATCTTGAGAACATTTGACAAAGAACGTAGAGTTGAAATTAAATATCGTAATGATATAAAACAGTAAGCAGATCTGCTTGACAGCCTTGACAGCTATTTGTTATAGAAAACAGCGTTTATGATGTCAGTCCTATAAGGGAATGTGTTTGAATTAAAATAATTACAGCAGATAGTACAACAAAGACTCCCTGTAGTCAATCATCCTTCACAAATACACTGTAGAAAATCTTCCCAATGAGTGAAGGAAGCGTAGGGACTAGAGCTTGGCAAATAAATACCAGTAGGAAGCTGCACCACAAAGTCAAGTGGCTGCTTTCAGCCATGGAATTTCCTTCTCTTTTTCAACCCTAGGTGAGACAAATGAGGCTTTTTTTTTTTTTTTTTTTTTTTTTCAACCCTGGGGGGGAAAAATGGGGTTTTTTTTTTTTTTTTTTTTTTTTTTAATATGTCTATATTTCTCCTTTCAGCTTTTGCCTGCTTCCAGATAGGGAATCGAAAACCTTTCTTGAAGGGATGCAGAGACTCTTTGGGGTTTCGAGTTACTTCTTGCATTGCTCCTCTCTGTGTGTCTACTGCCATTGTCTAGATCCATATTTTCAAGAAGATCACATTGGTGAGCTTTCTGCTAAAAAAAAAAAAATAATTACCTGCAAAATACCTCATCCTTGGTATCTGCACTCTCCAGGCACCAGTGAGTTGTGGGCAGGTCTGGTAAGAACCAGCTTATCATTAAGGTTGTCTAACAGCTCCCTATTTTGAGTATAAAACCTTGGGGTGCAGCCATACGGGCTCTACTTCAGCTCTTATCAGATGTATGGGTTTGGTTTAGTCTTGGGCAAAATGCATGAACTACATTTCAGGAGATTTGGTGGGGGCGATTTTTGCTGTACCCATTTAAAAACAAAAAGCAGAATACTGTGATGTCCAATATTTCTGAAAATCTCCTCACCATACAGAAGAGCCCTGAGCCTTGCCAACGCTGGGGCGACCCTTCTGCTAGGGATGCGCCTCTTAACCTCCCTTAAGAAACCTACTGCTAACTGCAGGTTTTTATAGCTTAAAAACAATGTATTTTGTAAACTTAACAGAGAAACACTAGCACTGAGCAGCTGAAATTGGTGATTTTGTCCTTGGCAAGGATGCTTCAACTTTGGGTCATTTTTAACCTAGTTTTTGGGATGCTCTGAGTATTCATGAGTGTGCACGTGCTCCTGAAAGCAATGTGTCAGTGGCTCTTTTGCTGAGTTGAGTCTGGTTTTATTCAAACCCCTGTATTTTTACCCTTCCCACTTTTGGTTTACGTGACACCTCATTTGCTTATCAAGTCAGATAAAATGTGTCAGGAGCGGGATTTTTCTTCAGGAATTTCGAGCGCTTTGCAGGTTTGCAGCACTGGCACGTTTGTCAGCACTTTGGAGCTATTGCATAGAAGCAATTACCAGCATTTCTTTCTCTCCTCCTTGCTTTTGTTCACTCCTGGTCGGCCCTTTCCACCGGCGTGTTCATTGCCAATGTGTGCTGTTGGCTGCCCAGCTGGTGTTTTCACAGGTGTGTTACTCGGCAGCGCAGAGTTGAAGAGCAAAACCCTGCAGAGCCCCAGTGAAAGGAGCAGAGATAACATCGCGTTGTTTTCCTTCTGCATTCCACCCCGTTCCCATTCTTCCCAAGATGCGATGTCCCGACCTCTCTTGCCTCTGCCTGTCTCGTGCCAAATATTCTCTTTATAGCTTAATCCTGCTGTGGAGGTTTGACAAATGAAAAGAGACACACGCACACCCCCACCAAAAAAGAAAAAGATGTCGGCAGCCCTGTTTTCTCTGACCGCTTTCAAGTAAAGTGAGAGGATTTCAAATAGTCGCCTGGTGATCTTCTGTGGCTTCTGAATCCCATCACACCCCCAGTGAAAATACGCCACATCCTGCCTTTTTCATCCCAGCAGCAGCTAATGTGTCAGGATCAAAAGTGAACCCTCTCCTGCTTCCCATGGCTGGGGCTCCTGACCTGGCAAACCCCACAGCAAACCCACCGTCAGGGAGACACAGACGAGCTGTCTCCATGTGCTACGGCCCCAGGCACCAGACCACTGGCCGGGGAGCTTTATTGCAATAATTCTTTAATTTGCTGGGGTCTGAATGAACTTAGATGAGCTACACTCAGGTTCCCTGGTCTCGTGCAGTTTGGCATTGCTTTTCTTTCGGTGTTGCCCTGTGCTGCACAAGAACCTGAGATACAGATCCCTGTTAGGTTGGGGTCTAAGAGATGGAGGTGAAGTCCTTCTGTGCCTTAGGCTGGGGTCTAAGAGATGGAGGTGAAGTCCTTCTGTGCCTTAGGCTGGGGTCTAAGAGGTGGAGGTGGAGTCCTTCTGTGCCTTAGGCTGGGGTCTAAGAGATGGCGGTGAGGTCTCGTGTGTTAGGTTGCAGGGATAGTTTCTGTCTTTGCCTGCTAAAGAGGTGCTTACGCCGTTGTCCTCCGTGTTACGGTGGGTTGGACTATTGAGCCTCAGCATGTCTGGACAAAGGCATCGAGTATTACAGCCTTGGTCTAAGAGTAAGGAAAAGTGATTCTGAAGGTGTCTGCAGGCATCTGTGCACACGCTATGCCTGGGGGTGCTGGTCACAGCGAAGCCGAGTGCTCCTGTCCTTGCCTACTCTGCCAGCAACTTAAGAGATCCGTGCATCAGGGTCACCCAGGCCACCAGCCAATTCCCAACGTGCCCGTTGGTATTATTCTCCTGGCCTCCACAGCCTCCTGTGGGAGCATTTTCCAAAACTACATGCCAAGGGTTGTGGTGTTCTGTTAATCAAAAGGAGGGAGCCCATCCCTCTTTCAGCCCGGAATTTGCCACGTGTGACACCTGCAACGAGAGGGTTTTATTGCATCCCCTGGAAGCCGTGAAGGTTGGAATTCTTGCCATCTCGGCTGTGTGATAACCAGCAAGCAGCTCCGTAACCGAGGAAGCTATTCTGCCTGCCTTTACATTTCTTGGCTCCAGATAGTTTCAGTGAAACCGTTGATGCTATTTGAACACTGGGTGGGTTGAGATTTTTTATTTTTTTCCTTGGTGCGTAGTTTAATTACAGTGAGGCTGTTCACTGACTCTCCATTAATAATACAGTGAATTTCAGCAGCAGATTAAATTTCTCTAAAGTAGTAAATTGCAGGGGAAAGTGGAGGAAAGTCATGGTCGAGGAAAATAAGTACATTATAGGTCCTTTATTAGATAGAAGCCCATGGCATCAGGCAGACGGGTTCTTACAAACACACACATATGAGAAAAACAGGGACTGCATCAATCAGCTTATCAAAATCACTTAAAAGAAATGGGCTTCTGCTGAACGTGTGGAGTGCAATAAAACATCAGGGTAACACTGGACGTAGATTAACTGGCACAGAAAGATTATGACATGTCCATTACTGAGCTTCCTCTTCCTGATGGCTGCAGAGAGGTCCAGATTCCTGCATAATGTGTTCCTCAACCTCCTCCCCCCCCAATTTATTTTATTACCCTTGTTATAAGAAGGCATGCTATAAAATGACATTAGAGGCAGAACAGCCGCAGGAGAGATGCTGAGTCTGCCCTGAACATCAAATGTACTTCATAAGGGCTATGTAAATAGTCTGCTAATCTAGGGCGATCTGAGAACACAAAAGAAAGGAGAAGTGGGCTGAAAGCCCTGTGCAAGCATTTCTCCTCTCCTGCTGGTCCCCTTCTCGCAGTGCCTTCCTCCTCCCGCACTCCACTGTGTCCCCCAGGGGCCAGTCCTGCCCTGCCACCCACTCGAGGTGTTGGCTTTGCCTTGGTTTGGCCAACCAAGTATTGAGCAAGTGTTAATGGACGTGAGGGCAACCTCTAGCATGGGCTGGATAGAGGACAGAGCCAGGCTCGTCAGTGATGTCCAGTGACAGGACAAGGGGCAATGGGTACAAGCTGGAACACAGGAGGTTCCACAAAAATATTAGAAAAAACTTGTTCGCAATGAGGGTGCCGGAGCCCTGGCCCAGGCTGCCCAGGGAGGTTGTGGAGTCTCCTTCTCTGGAGACATTCAGAACTTGTCTGGACGTGTTCCTGTGTGACCTGCTGTAGGTGATCCTGCTCTGGCAGCGGGGCTGGACTAGATGATCTCTAGAGGTCCCTTCCAACGCCTGACAGTCCGTGATTCTGTGATAAGCAGATGAAGGCTCTCCTGATAAGCTGTGGGGTCTGAGGTTGATGTTAAAACAGCGACGTGTGGATAGAGCTGGGAGGGGGCGGAGGAGGCGAGATGCCCGGGGATGAAAGAGCAGCTCAGGCTCTTGGCTCCGTCTCATCGCGCTGGTTTTACCTGGAGGTACCAGTGCTTCATGTATGAATAATACCCAATTTAAAATGCCACTCAGTAGGCCGATTTACTAGTATGTGCAGATATTGAAACGGAGAACTGTTTGCCTCGCTGTAGTGAAATGGGCTGTGCCAGCAGGGATACAGGGACACAGCTCCTGTGGTGTTAGGACTGGCGGGCACCCTCATACTGGATAGATGAGACATCAGAGCCAGGTTTGTGTATATGTGTGTGTGTCTATGTATATATATAAGTATGTGTATATATATATGGCACCAGAAGACCTTTTTTAAAACCACTTTTTGGCCCTAGCAACCGCACTTAAAATCAACTGAGAGATAAAGGAATTTTTCAACCCAAACCATAAGAGACCCTGGAGGGGGACATAGGATTACGGACACTTATAACTAATGCAAAATAAACAAGGCAAAATTATGTGTAATTACTCCTAAAGTCATTTGCTTGTTTCAGTAATTGACCTGTGCATTCTTTAATCTTTAATGCTCCTTTAAAATTCAGCCTCAGGGACTCATAACATTTATTGACGTTTGTCATGGTTAAGGCTCTGGAGGAACTGGGCTTTTATTAGAAGTCTTCAAAGAAATATCAATTTAGGGATAAGCAGCATTAATATTTTGTACACAACATCATCTGCTTAGAAAGCTTTACTAGATTTCTTCACATCTTAGAAAAAGCAAGCAGTGGGAAAAAAGCGCAGTGCTAGGAGTGGCTCAGTAAAGAGCCTGCTGCTACTTAGCGGGTTTTATTCATAAAAATATGAGATTGTGTTTATAAAAATAAAAGGTTGGTGCGGGAGACACTGATGTGTCTGCTCATGGTAGTGAGACTTTTGTCCTAGGCTGGGTAGAGAGGCCATCAACAGAGGGACTGAGCGAACTATTCCCTCTGCCACAGACGTGCTGTGTGACCTTGTCACTTGTCATCAGCCTGTGCTCAAGTTTTCCTTGGGCAGAAACACCGACCTCCTTTCCGAACAATGGGCGTGAAGTTTGTAAACCAGCTTGAAATGCTGCAGACACCAGAGGTCGGAGGCACTGCACGTGTCCCAGTGCCCACCAGTGCTGGTGGGAATCTTTTTTTGTTGCCTCCCACTGGAGTTTTGCTGTTGGAGAACTGTGCAAAAAATCCCCAACCAACTGGGGAGCACAAGCGACATCAGCCTGACTGCTCCTGCGGCTGTTATGGGTGGGACCTGTAAAATCTTTTTGCCCCAGCACCAGGACTGGAAGCCTCATTGCTGCAGCAGGATGAGGTATTGCTGCAGTGCTGGCCTGTCCAAGGGGACAGCGGAGGGAAGGAGGGCACGGGCATCGCTGTAATAGCAAATAGCGCTTTGTGGGAGGGTCTGTATCCAGAAAGAAATTCTTCCGAGTCTGTGCTTTTGGTGTCTTGGTCCTTCACGCTCTGCTAGTGAGGAAGTTGCACCGCTTGGCTTCCTGCAGCTGCTTCTTCCTCTTCTTTTTCCTGCCGTATGAAGGTTCTCGTTTGGGGGTGTATGTGCCTGTAGCAGTTTGCTGGGTTCTTAGCAGCCCTGGTTGGACGAGGGAGATGTGGGATCACCTGGACTGTTCCCTCCCAACACAGGCTGCCTTGTGCCCAGGGTTCCCATGGGTGCTCCTCAGAGGACTGTACTTGGATGCCAGCTGTGGGGGTACGCTGGTGTCCCACCTGCCTAGCCCAAAGAGCTTTTATTTGTTAGGCAGAGGCTCTCGTTAAAAGGTTGTTCTGTCAGCCAGCATTGGCTTGAACTTTTCTCCAGCTTCTGCACGAAGGACCATTTTTCCTTTTCATTCCTAGGCTGTCAGGCCACCCTCAATGTTTTGAGCTTCGTGTTGATTTGCCTTCTCCTTCAGTCCCTAGGTTTATTGGCTATTAAACCAGTGAAATCACCGTGGGGACAACTGGAAACCCCTCTTACACTGAAAAGCAGGGCTCCACAAAGGGAATTTCAGAGGAACTTGTCCTGCTTTTCTTTCAAGGGGAAAAGAACCAAGTATTTTTGTTAAAGAGATGAGTGCTTTAACAATTAGTGTATCTGTGGTGCTGTTAGAGTGAGGGACTTGTGTTTAAATAGGGGCCAGATTGAGAACCCTTGTGACTGAGTAGTCATTGTCAGAAATATTCAGGTTGCTGCCAGCGAGGCTCCTCGTGGGTGTAAGGTTTGAGGACAGCCTTCTTAGGGAGCTGAAATGTGGTCTTTCTATAGCTATCCACGCCTCTCCACCTGGTGTGACAGCAGAGGAGCTGCTATCAGCTGATGTTTTTTGAAGCGAGGTGTTCTTTTTGTCTTTAATGGAGATAGTGTTCCCCTGCCTGTGCCTCAGCCACCGCATTGCTGTGCCAGAACAGGGCTTCCAGCAGAGTGGCAGAGTTGAGCTGCCTCTCGCGTTAAGCACCAGAGATTTCATTAAATGGCAGAGGAGGGAGCTTGTGTGGAGGGGAGGTTCACCCCAGAGACATTACAGATTGTCTCATGCTATTTAAGTGGGCTAAAATTAGAGGGAAAGAATCTGCAGCTAATTGGACTTGTGCATTAATCATAGTCTGCTGCTGGAGTACTTCACCCATTAGAATGTGTTAATTTGGTAATTACAAGGTGGGGGGGAGGTCTCTCTTTGTAATCCAAAGCCCTTCTTCATGCTTATTGCACATATCAGAAACAGGTACAGTAAGAGGTTGGAAGCAGGATTACAGCGGGGGAAGCAGGCTGCCTATTACCACCTCCTACCACACATGTGAACACGCAGTCTCACCGGCTCCAGACACCTATAATTAAAGTAGGTTAGGTATTGGGAGCAGAAGGTCTTTCATTTCCAGTTAACAGGTAATTAATTGTATCTCAGTTTCCACTGTAACTTCCCCCCCTCTCCTTGCTCCTATTTTTTAAGGGTCCCCTGATACATGCGTTGGAGAGCTCCTAGTGGACCCTGGAGCGCTGCTCTTGTCCCCATTGCAGAAAGTCTCAATTTGGAGATGTTGATCCCACAGCTGAGACCAAATAAGTCATTTTCCTTCCTTGTGTCATTCATTGAGTTACCCTGGTGTTAAGGGCTGCCTGGCTTCTGCCAGCCAGCCTCCTGGCAGGTTTGGTAGATTCAGAGGTGCTTCGTAAGCCAGGGCAGATGGGAAAATACGGAATTAACAGGATGGGAAACAGGCAGGAAACTCAGGCTGGAAAACACATGCAACTAAATACTGAGACAGCCAGCGCAAAATATAGATTTTTTTCAGAGGGGTGTGAAACACTAATGAGTAAAAATACAGAGATGTATGTGCTCTAATGAGAAGCAAATCAGTCTGGAGCTTGCACAGCAACCCTGCCTCCAGTGCCTTGATTTAAGCAGGACACTCTCCGTAGAGACTCTCACTGAGAAAATGCCCCTTTGCATGAGATATCTTCTTTTTTTTTTTTCTCTCCCTGTGTATTTGCTGGTTTACCTGCAGGGATAACCACCTTTCAGGGTGGACCATGTCCACTCCACCTTGAACCTGTGTGGGTTAATTTTGCTGGAAGGACCCCATACAAACCCCACTGCTGTTCCCAACCCATTCTCCTTGCAATTGCAGCTGCTCTGCAATCTTTGCAAAGGTCGCACCCGCTCGCTGTGAGCGACTTCGGTGGTGATGTATTTGTGGGCAGCCCCGGCAGCTCTCACAAACACTGACCTAAAATCCTGACCTCCACAAACCACATCATTTTCCACTTGGGCACCTCCAGATTGGTTCTCCGGATCTGCAGAACCGGGAGGCTGGTTTTGACTCCACCGCAATAATTTGCTGGCTCGTTAGCGCTAACTCCTTAAAGGGGCACATTTAATGTTGGTAAACCTAGAAACGTGACCTAGAGCCCCCTCCTCTGTTATATCTCCTTGCAAATTCCATGTCGTTAATCTGCATATACTCTCGTCCCTTCATACCCCCTGAAAGATCAATAGTCTTGTGAGCAAAATAAAAAACCTGCCCTAAAACCTGTCCTACTGCTGTGTCACAGCCAAATAAAAAAAACCTTTTAGGAATATATTTGATTTACTAATGAAGAAAGTAGTGGTAGAGGAACATGAAGGCGAGCTCAACCTTCTTGTGAGATCTGCCTGCTTTTGGCGTTGCAGTTTGGGACCACCTTCGTGTTCCTCCACCACCCCTTTCCTCCTTAGAAAATCAGTAGATTTACGACCAGAGATCATGTGAAACACTTCACAATAAACCAACAGCAGGTACCAAGGATGGGAAGTGTGTTTGTGCTGTAGATATTTTGATTTTAAACTTGTAAAGAGTTGCAATAAACAATGAGAAAAACCAAGGTGGCTAAAACAGCCCAGTCTTTCCTAAAAAGTGATTTGCCTTGTCTGGCGTTCATTAAACCAACACTGGAAATTGGAACTGTGGGAAGGATCCTTTGAGTACTATGGAGTGTGTAAGTGGGCTACAGACTGTACCCGCTGAAATAAAGTGATTACCGCCCTCGTTAAATGGATAAAGACCATTCACTGACTTCTATTTTGGGGATGACTAATGTGAAACCTCGTTTGACAAAAATGGATGATTAAGGGCTAATTTTGTTGGAACAAATTTACAACGCGCAGCAACTAGGTGTGAAAGACACTTCATCCGCACAAGCCACTTTGCACATCCCGGCTGCGCTTCTGGACTTAATTAGCAACACCGCAGCCATCCTGGTAGGAGTCAGTCCTGCCAGGCCTTCAATTCACTTGTTGGCAGGTGATAATCAACTACTTTTAACTAGATGATGCTAGGCTTGGTCTTTGCCAAAAGAAGTCAGCTGTTTCAAAATTACTGCGAAAAAGTTTGTCCTTCGTGATACAACTCGACTAACTCCCAAGACTTGACTCTTGCTGAAGTTACGAGTTTCTATCTCTCTGGCAAAGGAGTTATTTCCAAATGTAGCTTTCTTTATTCATTTATTCACTGAAACCCTTTTTTTTCTTTTTTCACAATTCCTCGGGAGTCTTTGGTTCTGAGAAATTTGTTTTGAAATTGAAAATTAAATTTTGAAATTCTTAATATTCCTTTTGATTGCCTTACGCTTTTATTTAGTATCTCCCATGGCCATCTCACTTATTTGGTGATGTGTCAAAGTGGCCACCGTCTGTTACAGAAGGCTTTATTCTTTATGGAAGACAATAAAATATTTGGACCACTATTAGTAGGTGTCATTACTTTAAGAAACTGTAAATAGAAATTGGCATTCCACCTACTATTTTGGTAGGTTGGGCCTAATCACAGTAGGCAAACTAATGCACAATTATAAAAATAAGAGAATGAAATACACATCGTGTTGATGTTTCGGGCTTTTCTTGAACAGAAGGCTTTACAAAACACCATCTTTTCATGGGAAATCTGTCAGTAATGTTTTTCAGTGATTGCTT
>NW_009702844.1:14318-30474 GCF_000703405.1 Apaloderma vittatum
CTTTCCTTAATTTTGCTTGTCCTATAAGCCTGGAAGACAGTCTGTGATGCAAGTGAACTTGTAGGGTTCCGCAGAGCTGATCTCTGGTGCCTGCATCTCAGAAGCTGGTGGTTGCTGCCAAGCTGTTAGTGTTGGGTTATGAAGTTTTATTGACGTACCAGAGCTGTTTGTTTATAGCAAAAGGAATCCTATAGTCTCACAGATGAAGTGTTTTGTGTAGTGTTGGGTTTTTTTCCCTCCACCTAAGCTTTGTTTAAATTCCATATTTAAAAAGTGCACGTCAGTGTTTTCAGCACAGGCACGCAGCTGAGCTGACACACGTGTACGTGTGTGCATTTATTTAGGTTTGTGTGTACGTGCTTTGGAGTGAGCTATTGCTATCTTTAGAGAAATGGCATTGGAAACCTGGGGTGTTGTCAGCATTTTGTGCAAACGCGTTGTCTTGCGCGGAGCAGCACGTCATGAAGTATAAATCTTCAGGAAGCCGGTGCACTCGTGGCTTCTTACCTCTAGTGTGTCCTGATGCCAGGCGATCAGTCTGGACCACTTGCATCTCCAAAAGCTTTCTCCAGGAGGACATTGGTGTCTAGCTGGTGACATCTGATTTTTTAGCTGCTTGGCACTGAGGAATATACTCAGAGGGAGCAGAAGGATGTGAAACTGGACTGGATCTGAAGGCTGCGGTCTGTATTTGCAGGGTGGTTTTCTGGGAAGGGATCAGGAGGTTCCCATACAAGCATCCTGAGGTCTGTAGGAGGCAGGTGGATACCAGAGCAGATGTCCCGTGAGGGTGGAGCGCTGTGCTGGTTTGCCCCACCTGGGCTGTTATCTCCATTTGTTTGCCAGCTGAAGCGAAGCCGAAGGACGTTCTCAGCTCCGAGTGCCGCGGAAGGGAACGCTGGCGCTGGAAACGCGCTGCCGAGTCCTGCTTCCTCCTCCTTCCCTTTAATTGTGTCCTTCGAAAGCAGAGTCCTCTAGCACTAAAAGATGATGATGGCAAACTGCCTTGTTAACCTATTTTAAGTAAATCTGCGCTGAGTTTCCTGCTGTGCCTAAGAGCTGGAAGTCCCAGTAGAGTTTTATATTTTATCCCTGCGCTAGCTTTCTCTGGACTTTAATTCCCTACTTCCTTTTTCTTCTACCCCAAAAGAAATGCAAATTTGATTTCACAGGAAATAAGGATATACTTGAATAAGACGATTTTTTTTTTTGCCAATATCTCTGTCTCCCACTGGTTAGTAACTAATTTTGAGGGATCTAACATTTTGCCTTTCTTAAAACAAATTCTTTGCATAAGGCAGCCTCCCACAGGCGCCTTCAGCACAGAGAGGCAAAGCATTTGAGCAGGGAAAAGAATTTTGTATAGAAGAAAAGAGCAGTGCAGGCCACCTGTATGGTACTAGTAGGAGATGAGGGAAAAGATATTGCTGATTTTTGTTAATAATTAATTTAATTTTCTATAGCCTGCTTATAAAAGGTTCTCAACAAATTTGCAGAGTGTGTAATATATGTATCACTGAATCGTTGCTATTTCTGGAGTACTTCATCTGTTCTACTGTAGACACGGGGATGGTGTTTAATAGTTGAGGTCAGTAAGTCATTATGAAAGCCTCCACTGAAATAATACTTTTGAAATAATAATATTGGATATGGAGTGTACCGTTAAAGGTTGAGCTTTTTTCTCTTTTCATTGTGATTTCCTACTTTCTTTCAGTTGTGATGTGACATGCGGGTTGTAGCAGTAGCCGTTGGACCTGCGGGGAAAATTGAGTGCCCGTCTAACTTCCTCTAAAGAGGATTTAGCATGAGAATATAAAGAATGAGATATAGCCATGGTCCACTAAAAAGTGTTCCAGTCCATGTGTCCTTACCAGATAAAAATATCCAGATAGATCATTATGGGAGGGGGGAAGTTTATTACACATCGCAGAATTTGACCTAAACACGTGAGCCCTGGAGATGTTCTTCAAACATCAGGATCCGAATTAACATCACCATCCTGTAGGAATACTCGTTTATTTTTTTTTTTTACCTTTTTCTCACCAAACCTTTAATCTGGTTGATCCCAGGGGATCTGGAAAAACCCTCTGCCAGTGGTGGTGCTGGCTGAAAGATCCGGGCAGCGGAGCACGGTCGGGAAATCCAGTCTAATGGGGAGAGCAGGAGCCCAGGGTGATGGGAGTGTGGCTAGGCAACAGCACGGGGAGCGCAGGAATGATCTCTCTTTGTCAGACAGCCGAGCTGTTAGAGGTTATGAGATTCTTTTATTGCACTAATTTGCAGTGCAATGTGCTGACATTCTCTCCCTGTTGCACAGAGAATATATAAATTATGCCTGCAGGACGATTAACTGTTTGTCCAGGCTAATTGTCAGTATTAAATCTTGCTCAGTCACAGTTTTAAAGCTTAATTTAAACTCTCTATCTTTAAGGAATCTGCACTCCCACTCCCCCTCCCACCACCGGGAAAAAAATAATAAAGATTTAATGGTTTAAGTCAGTTCCCTTTGTAAGAGCTAAAGTTATAATTGGGTGTGTGGATAGCGGAAGCATCTGCACATGATGAGCCTGTGGAGTTTTCCTTTTGCTTTGGCCGATAATGTTCATTTCAAATCCCATTGTCTTTGCTACCCTGTATTAATTTCTGAATTATGTATTATTGTTCTGAGACCCCGGAGCCACAGCTATTCCACGCATCTATTACTGCATAAATCTTTGCCGTGTGCTTAAAACAGCCATGATTCATCCTGAAAGACGGAAAGGAACACAAGCGCTAATGAAAAACCCCCGTCCCCGTGAAAACGGGTAAAAATCAGATGCACAGATCTCGTAGGGTGGCTGGGGAGCAGGGGACAGGTGAACCTGGCTACAGAGAGCTGCAGCAACAGGCAGGAGAGAGGACGGAGCCTGCTGAGGGTTTGCTCACTGCATCTTCACACACTGCGGGCCGTGGTGCTGCAGCGACGAGGACGATCCCGGCGGTGCTGGCGATGCTCGTGGCAGGTGATACCACTGCTGCCGTGGTCCAGCCCATGCCAAGGGACAGCACGAGGACCATCTTCATGGTGTCACAAGGGATGAAGATCCCTGCTCATGCTGGCTTTCCTTTTTCAATTACTGGTGTTTTCTTCTGCTGATTTATTTTCCTGTGAAGAGATGTATGCAGTTGGCCTGTCCTCTAAATTTTGTGGGAGCAGTGCTGTGAAGCATCTCTTTCTCATTTTTGCTCGCCCCTAGACTCAGTTTTCTGAAGCTCTTTGCCAGCAGTATGGGTTTAGCTGATGGTTGCTCTGTACGTGCTGTGGCCAAATCTAGCTGTCAGCGTGTTGTCTCTGCACTCAAGCACCCCTTGGTACCTGAATTAGCTGCTCGTGGTGCAGTTTCAGCAGACGCAGGGGTGGCATCACACCTTGGCTTTAAAGTGAACCTATCTGTGTTTTTTCTTGCCTTGGTTCAGCGTGCCACTGCCATCGTCTGCCAAGAGTCCAGTAACAACCCCATGGGCTCAAGGACACCGGCTCCCACTGAGGAGAGATGGCTCAGGGTGACCCATGGGCACACGTGCCACCTTGGTACCTTGAGTGCACCAACCGTGGGTTGGTGAGCAGCGTTGAGATGCTCTGGCCTGCCCTGGCTTGTGCCAGCACTGAGGAACACCAGGGAGAGTGTAGGAGAGATTTTATTTCTCACTGTGGTTTCTGTAGGACACGTGGTGCCTTGTGACCTCTTGCAAGACTTGAAGGGGACTTCGCTTTCTGGAGAAAAGCTCAGGAGTGAAAGTGCATCCCATGCTGTTAATCTGCGTGGAGGGATTTGTTAATCTGACACAGGCCAAAGCTGAGCACGTTTTCGCTGTGTGAAAGAGGCCAAGCATTTTTTGACCTGGGATAGGCAGTAATTGAAAAGAAGGTGGCTGTGTGTGGAAACGAGCCTGGCAAGGTAGCCAGCCTGATCCCTCTGCTCCTGGAAAATTTCAGCGGTGACAGCCAGGAGGGAGAGGTTCTTGCACTGAAGAGCCCCTCTCGGCTCATATATCACAGCCTGCTTTAATTTAGGGAGAATATTAGTAGCAGAGGAAGAGGGCTGATTTGGAGCTGGTTTGGAGGCTGACGCCCTGCACAGCTCATCACTCCAGTGTGGCACTGTGTGATGGGGATGAGAGGTGGGAGCACCAGGCACGACGCCTGCAGCCCCCTGCTCTCCTCTCCCACTGCTGGGGTGATGGAGCAGGTCCAGGATGGTCTGGGGGTCCCTGGGGACTTTGGCTGGAGAGCAGGGAAAGGCAGGCAGGTCGATACCTGCAGGAGAAAGCAGCTGCCTGGGAGCCGAGGAGAAAATGCTTTTTGCTAATCCTGCTCCCTTTGGCATCTCGCAGAGAAACAAAAGGGCTCACGCTGTTCTCTTGCTCTATTAGAGCTCCCTTTAGTAGTGATGGCTTTTGTCACTTCTCTGAAATCTGCAAAATTAGGGTGAGCAAAAGGTGGGGGGAGGAGGAGAGAGCAAGTTAATCTGGAGGACAAATGCCTGAGAAACACAGAAACCTACAGGTAGGAGAGGAGAGGTACCAGATGAGGAAGCATGAGGAATGACAATTAGCCAGCTCGACTGCGTGATGGCAAGGTATTGCCGATGTGACAGCAGAATGGAGAACGTGAAGCCTTGTCCTCGTTTGCCAAGAGAGGGAAGTAAAGGAGGCTTTGCAGAGATGCATTGGGTGCGGTGCAGCTGGTCGCTCCTCTCTGCTGCTGCTCCGTGATCCGGGAGAGCTTCGGTGTGAACAGAGACGTGACAGCTTGCTGCCTCTCCCTGGGGACTGGCAGGACACAGATTGGGTTGGATGGCTCAGATGTGATTGCTTTTTATGAATATAATAATAATAAATAATATTAATAATTTGCTTTACTACATCTGTAACATTAGAGCAACCATCTCAGGCCCCATTTTCTTCCACGGTGTGGGCACGTTCCTTGCTTCCAGGTCTGACACCCCCATGTAGGTGCATTTAGATGCCCAAGGGATTACTTTGGACAAACCACCTTTATTTGAAATGTGAGGCTAGCACATGTTGTACACATGAATTTGTGCATCCTCGTTGTAAATGTTATCATTTCTATTAAACCAGCAGAATGAGAAGCCCCGTACTGGGAGAGTCTCTGGAGTCTCGTCTCTACGTAACGTAAATCCATGGCTGCCAAGAGCAGGACCAAGGCTCCTTCTAAGGAGCAGATCTTGCCAATGAGAGGTTTCTGCTTAATCCCAGCACCCAGTAGCTGGCTAATGCCCCAAACTGGATTATTCTTATTTCTGGCTTTTATCCCAGTGATCATCAAAGTGAATATCCCCACTCTCCATCAGAAATATCTCATTCCCTTTTTTGTGACTCCAAATACAACAGCCAGATTGGACTGCTCAGGTGTGAAAACACGAGATGGGGCACCAGTAACGGCAGGGCTTCAGGTTGATCTGAAATCCCCGATTGCCTCCTCAGGTTTGTGTAACAAGAGAGGGTAAATACCGGGAAGGCAGTCCCAGGCTCCTGCTGGCTTCTTATTTCAGGGACCTTTCCCATAGTCTCTCTTATTTGTCTTCCCTCTGATGAGGGAGAGGAGAAGTTAGAATACAGCTCTGGATAGAATATATAAACAATCAGTAACATGAAGTCCTTAAAAGCGTGAAAGCAATGAGGGAGGCGAAAAAAAAAATAAATAAATACCTCTCCTAGGAGAAGAACAAAGGAGAAGGGCTGAAATACCTGGGCTCGGCAGCCCATGCAGGGGGAGGGCTGCTCTGGTTAGCCAGGGAAGATGCTGTCTTTAGCATATGCTCTGCATATTTTACTGCCAGTGAAGATGTGGCGATGATTTAATATGCAAAGGTAGATATGGCATTGATATGCATCCACACTGCATAACATGTGCATACATATTTCAAAGATGGTACAAGAAAGTGCATCGCTGAAGGCAAGCATTTATCAGGCTTGCGGTCAGACGGTTGAGGCTTTCACAGCCTTAGGAGTTCCTGCAGGAGGAGAAACAATAACCCGTCTTGATTATTATTGCTGTTAGTGTTTTAAATACAAAATTGTCAAGATGCAGGGGAGCAGGGGGAACAGCGAGCGCTTAAGATACGTTGAGCGATGTGATGGAGGAGCAGCCGCCCGGGTAAACAAAGGCTGCAGCAGGCGACACGGTGAGATGGAGCGAGCAACCCGAGAGAGAGGAGATTATTCACCTGCCGCCCGTGCTTCCCTCTCCTCAGCGAATTTGTGCTCAAGCCACAGTAAACGAGACAGGCCTGTCTGAGAGCTCTGCAGTTGCGGGGGGGAGCCTTGCTGTTGTTGGTGGTGTGTTCTGTTCTGGAAACAGAGCTCAGCTGCGCAGCAGCGGGGAGGTTTGGTGCACACAGATGTGACAGTGAGGGGGGACGAGCCACCCTGCTCACCCGAGGCTGCCTGCCTGCCTTCAACAGTCAGTTGCTTATATTTACTCCCTCTTTGGGGGTAAATGAGTAGCAGGGACTGCACCCACCCCAGGGCAGAGGCTCGTCAAAGGCTGCACCACGCTATAAATAGGCCAGCGCCTTCCTGCTAAAAGATCAAGCCCAGAAACACCTTGGTGCCAGGAGTGCGTTGAATGTCACCCTGCAGCATGCCTTGGGTGCTGTTGCTGTCCCCTCGCCTGGCAGAGGTCCCAGGGCAGTGCTGGGCACGGGCAGGGAGCCCTCAGGGAGCGCGTTGGCGGGCGCCTCGCAGGGTGCTGTGCAGATGAAAGCGCAGACAGTTTGTGTTTGTTTTGCTTAGTGACAGCTCTAGGTTTTAATGTTTGATCACAGCAGGCAGGGAGGTCCTGCAGGGATTTCAAAAGATACTCAGTGCCCATGCACCGACATGCATTTCCTTGACATTAAATGAGCTCATCTCGCCTACCTCACTGGAAAAAACTAGTTTGGGCTTTATGCAAATCTGGCTCAGAGCAAGTGTGAGGCACATATTGCTGCTGATAGGAATCTGTCTTGTTCTGCTGCATCTCTAATGCCTGCAGATGCTCTCGCACTCTGGTGTTAGCCCGGGTGCACCAGTGCCCGCCATGGGACGTAGGTGACGCCTGTTCCCTGCCAGACCAGGGCTCCTGTGAACTGTTCTGCCCAAGCACTGGGGTCCTGCCCTGCAGCCCAGATGCCACGGGGACGGGCTGCCCTGCTGAAGCAAAAGGGGGTGGGTTGTTTCTCGGAGCATGTTTTGCAGTCTGGCTTTTGCGATCCCAGGGTCCTGCCCCTCCAAGCGTCTTGACGAGGACTGGGCAGGGTTTGGTGGCGGTGGCCGGGCATGGCTGGCCCCTGGGGAGGCGAGCGCAGCCAGCAGCGAGGTGTGAAGAATAGAGAGGGCTTCTCCCGGCGCTAATGACAGCGGGCAGCACTCCCACCGCAGTGGAAGCTACTGTAACTCGATTGCTCTTTAATTATCTGGAATTATAGCGCTGCTCTCACCCTTTTTATGTTACGGTGGAAGAAATCAGGACATACATTAATTATCTAATCCGTATGTAAAGTGTCACATATAATTTTCCCAGAGCAAAAGGTTCTAGCTTTAAGACCCGCATGGTCTCTTAATAACCATGTGCGAGGGAAGAAAATAATATCCAGATATATGATTATTACAGTGGTCATTGGCCAGTATTACTCCTTTTCCTGCTTTTGGGGCAGTGTCTCTGTCAGAGAGCCTTACACAGGGACACTTTCAGGGTGACCTTTAAATATCCCCAGACCATAGCGTGTGACCTGGCAGGGAACTGAGAGAGCAAAGCCTGTGCTGCTTTTTGCAGAAGCACGGTCTGAATCAGAAATACCTTTGGTGGTTTGTTGGTGGTTGCGTTTTTTTGATGCTTTTTTCTTTTCTCTTGGCTGCATTTGGAAAAGAGGGGAAGACCCCACAGCTTCCCTTTGACTAAGACGCATGGCAGCCGAAGAAGTCGATTAAGAAAATCAGTATTGCCTTTATTAGCCTCCATCTATGATGCATGGTGTTATGCTAATATGCATGAATTAATTACTGTTATTAATTCAATTGAATTAATTTGATATTACTGATGTGTGTGCAGCGAAGATTTGTTGAGAGCGAGCGAGGGCTGCTTTTAAAAGGTGGTGGCTGGCGCGAGGGAGGAGGAGGAGGACGGGCTCCGCAGCAGCCCCAGCACATCTGTTTGCACCACCTGATGCAGCGCCTGGGCTCAGAGCCCTGTTTATCTCCCATCTCCTCCCTCTGTGGTCTGATCGTGACTTCATCCTCTTCTGCAATTAGCGGTTCAAAACAGGAAACAATTCCCTTTGCCTGTCTTTGGGGCCCGTTGAGGGGTTTTTGCTGCTAATTCTCCCCACCGAGTTTGTGCAGGGAGGCAGCAAATGTCTTCAGCTCCTCCGGAAGGTCTGCGAGGGGCGAGGGATGAAGCCTGATCGCAAATACGGGCGCGAGAAACCAGTTCCCGAGCGTCACGCAGGGAAACGTCGCGGGGCCCCTGCCTGCGAGTAGGAACGGTTTTGTAGAGCAGTGCCAGGCTGTGCAATATTTGCATATGTTATTAGGGGGAAAATTTAGCTCAGCTTGAGGGAGCTGCAGCTTGCAGGCTGCTCACGAGCAGAAGTGAAACTCGTTGTGTGATTTTTACTTTTTTTTTGTGTGAGTTCTTTTTTTTTTACTGTTGTTAGAGATTCTCTCTCAGATTGTGGCACAGGAGCTGCCTGCAGTTGTTGAAGAAAAGGGCCCTCAACATAACGATTAGAAAACAAAGCCCCGGTTGCTGTTTGGGTTGTAAAGCCCAGCCGCGATGGGATCTGCAGGGACAGGGATGGCCCCAGAGGTCAGCGACATGCAGGGGCCACCAGTGGCCAGCACAGGTGAGAGCCGTGCACAGTGCCTGCTCTCTGAAGTGACGCTGTAAGCCATAAGGCTAATTAATGAAAGGTAATTTTAAAAAAGCCTGGCACCAATCCTGCGTGCGCCCAGCATGAGCCCCTCGGGGAGCGGTGAGCGGGCAGAGCCGATGCGTCCTTGAGCTGGAGGGGCTGTGTCGTGTTTGTGAAATGTGTGCCATGAGACAAACTAGACCCAGAAAGGCCATCACTCCAGCAGATCGTTCAATCACGGTGAAGACTGAACTTGCAATCGCTCTTAATAGAAATGCAGAGCCGGGGAGTTTTTCTATCAGGAAGGGGGAACCTGTGCTTTTTGGTGACCTCTTTTGGGTAGCAGCTAATTGCAGCTCATAGAGTTGACAGATGTCCCTGCTTCACACAGCAAATTGGTCACATCTCTTGATAAATACGAGACCTTATATACGAGTCCCATGCTTTAACCATCCTCCTAATTCATTTCATTCCAGTTTTCTAATAGGTTGGTGATATTTTACTGGAATTCCCTTCCCTTCCCTCACCCTGTATGTGTGCGTGTGTAAGTGTTTTTCCTGCATTATTTACTGTAGCTTGTTCCCTATTTTCGTCACCCATCGGCCACAGACAGTCTTTATTAGGTCCTTGGTCTGTGGCTCAGGAAGGAGGGCAGACCAATTTCACTGTGAGGATGACTCCCTGAAACAACGACCTGCTGCCCCTCACTTCTCTCTGCCCTTCCTGGGGCTGCAAGGTCACACTGCACCAGAGCAGCCTTTGCTTCCACTCCCAATCCATGTCTGGTCCCACTCCTGTCCATGAAGCATCCTCCACTTGAGGTTTGGTGGCTGCCGGTGACCTATTTCCCATTCCTGCATCTGCACCAGGTCCCTGCCCCGTGGCTGGGTTTGGTCCAGCCGTGGTGGGATGTGGGGTTCATCTCTCCAGCATTGTTTTGTTTTCCTCCTTCTCACCCCACAGAGAAGCCTGGGCTGACCTGGAGAAGAGAATATCACTAGTGCTGCCCCACAACAGTAGATGGAAACCTTTATATGAGTGATGCGATCTCTCATTATTTCCCTGGAGGAGTTTAAGGAGAGGCTGGATGTGGTACTTAGTGCCATGGTCTAGCCGTTGTGATGCTGTTGAATCATAGGCTGGACTTGATGATCTCAGAGGTCTTTTCCAGCCTCAACAATTCCGTGATTCTGTGATCATAATCTGCTTGAGCTCTCCCAGGGTCGCTCTTTCTTCATCCACTATAGCTGAGGTGGATGCTTGACCCCATCGTACGTGGCTTTTGCCTGCTCAGTACAACCCTGCCAGCCTGGCCCAGGGGCAAAACTGTCTTGAAATTGGTACTTGTCACTTGCTACTCTTTGCCGAGGTCTTTTTCCCCCTCTTTTTTTAAAAACATACAATAAAATCTGAAATAAATAGTAGGCAGCAGCAGGAGCACCGGCTGGGATGGGGCAGAGCTCTGTGGTTTGTGTGAGCAGAAAGCTTGTCCTCCAGAGATGCTCCTCAGCCCTTGGGAGGGACACTGCTGAAGTGCTCCTGTCTGACCTGCTCTTGAAAACCTTTAAAGAAGTGAGTCCCACAGCTCCCACACGCAGCCAGTTCTGGGACTTAAGGAGGGGTTTCCTTTATATGTACGTGTGTGCATGTGAAGATGCATTAATTATACATTTATAAAATGTATTTATTATTCATACAGAGATATTGAAGTATTTTATGTTTATTAGTTTTACAGTTAATATATACAGGTGAAACGACAGTAAGCATGTACATATTTAATATATGTGAAAATCTGTACTGTGTGTGTATATATATATATATTTTTATTCCTTTAAGTCCTTCCTGCAAATTAAGCTGATGGCTTTGTGATGCCCCTAAGGACATGGGGAAACAATTGCCTGCTAGCTTCATTATAGCAGCCTGGATTATCCCATCCCCTCTCAGTGTTTTGCAGACCAAAAACTGCCTCGTTCACCCTTTCTTTGCAGATGGGTCACAGCTCTTGCTTGTCCACTCTAGGGAGGTCCCTGTCCAGTGGCACTGGGTGTCCCCAGGCAGCTGCTCTCCATCAGTGAGTAACTGCAGGAGGATGCTGCCTCCTGTGCTGGGGGACAGTGGGGACATCGCCCTGTGCCAAGCCAAGCTGTGATGAGGACCCCAAGCCAGCCCTGCCCCAGCCCTGGGCACGGAGGATGCTCACAAGCAGCAAGTGGCTCTTGGACCTGCCTTGGTGGTTTCTGCTGACCTAAGCCCAGCACAGCCTGTAATGGTGGGATGCATAAGAACAACAAACAGTTTTTCCTTTTTTTCTTCTTCCCGCCCCACGGTGATTTTGTTTTGTTTGGGTTTTGTGGTTTTTTTTAAACAGACTGATGAAGCTGGAAAAAGCAAAGGGTTGAGGCACAAAAGCTGCTCCTCCAGTCTGATGTATTTTACTCTAGGGGACCAGTTTCCCTCTAATAGCTCCCTTTTGGGGAACTCCAGGAAGAGCTTTTACCCCTAAAGGCTGACTTCATAGCCGCAGTCCCCCGTAGCCACCACAGCACTGCCGGGCACCTGAGCGGGGCAGCTCAGCACCGCCGCAGGGCCGAGCCTCATCTGAAATACCTGCAGAGCTGCTCAGTTCCCTAAAGCACATTTCAGGGAGCCATACCGTGCACACACTCCTGGGCATATTTCTGCCCCTGCCCTCCTTGCAGACCTGCAGCCTGAGATATAAATGAAGCCCCTGATACCTCATGGTAATTAACGGTGGATTTCAAATTTTTTTTTTCTCATATTTTTTTCCTTTGTGCTTCTGCCGTGTGATATGCAGGAGACTTGGAAGACTCCACTCTGTTTCACCTGGATTTGCTCTGCACTTTCTGGTGGATAGGAGGGATTTGAGTGTATTAAATTAATTGGCAAAATGTGTTGTTCAGACAGCTGTGACGGAGAGGGCTGCCTGTGGTAGCACTGGGTTAAGAAGCTCTCAGAAGCTTTTCAGCCCCTCTCAGGATGGCTGGGCACCTTCCCACTGGTTCAGGATCACCCAGCTTTGAAATGGTCTTGCAGGATGCTGCGTGGTGGGCTTGAAGAAAAGATGCTTTGGGAATAAATGGAAAAACAAGAAGTCAAGGAAGCTGCATGTTTTGAGATGCGTGGGAAAGCTCAATGTGTAGCGCAGGGGACTTGGATGAGGCATCGCAGAACTGGCCACTGGCATTATCAGCAATCCAAATCCAATAAACAGGTTCTTAAATATCAGCTTAGTGCCATTTTGTGCTTAGAAAAATGGAGCTGCAATGACCTTTCATAGCCCAGATCCCTTCAATTCACTTGATGCTCTTTGTAGACCACAGTGAGGTTGGATTACAGGGCTGGTTGGTCACAAAAATGGCAACAAAGATGAAGGTTCCGGTGTTTGGACATAGACCTGGCAACTTGAGAGGTTATCTTCAGGCGGGTTTTTTTATGTTGGTGACCCCAAAAAGTGGTAGATTTATCCACTGAAGACTTACTGGAGCTGTGGCAGCCTGGGCATGGGAAACAGGACATTGCAGGTATCTGTGCTGGATGTAGAAGTGGAGGTTGGTGTGAATTTTACAGCTGTGATGGGGCAGAAATGCTCCTTTGATACCTTGGCCACGTAAGAGGCTTGAGTGCATGGGGTGATACTGGTATTTCTTGGTAAGGAAAGAGATTTCCAGCAGACAGCCGGCTATGACAAGAAAAATAGCTAAATCTCTCTGACGGTATTGATGGCCTCCCAGAGAAACACTGTCAATCCAAAACCACACCGTCCCCTTCAGTCAAATGTGTCTTTAATGAAAAATATATATCCACAGACCTTCTTTCAGCCTGTATTATTAATGTGACCTTTACTCAACTGCTTCCCTCTCCTTTTGATTTCTGTGAATGAATGTAATTAGGAAGGTGTGTGTTTCACGTTTCAGCAAGGGGCTCTGGTGCTGCCAAGGCGAAGGAGACGGTTTCCAATTAACTCCTTCAGTAACGTGAAGGTGGTGGCAAGTGGAGGCTTAGCTCAGGTTTAAAAATGCCCTCGAGGTGGAAAAGGTCTTGGGATGGGTGGTGCGAGGAGGTAAACGCTGCTGCACGTGGAGCTGGGATGCAGCGGAGCTTCACGGCACTGGGATGCTTCAAAGTGGAGGAAAACATGACTAAGGGTAAAAGCTTTTGCCCAGAAATAGTTTGTTTTCAATGCTCCAAAGGGAAATTGGCTGGCTCGTGTGAGGAGGAGGAGGAATGTGGTTTTTGCGTTAGAAACATGCAGTCCTGAATTGCTTGGCTCAAGTGCTCTCAGCCAAATGTGCTCCTTGAAACAAAACCATGTCTTGTCTTAAAAGCTTTAGCAGCCTGAAAACAAATGTACCAAAATCAGAATGGAGGGAGTTTGGAACAGCCTGAGTCTGCTCATAGTGAGTCTGGCTTTAAATCAAAATAGTATTTGAAAAGAGAAACTCCAGCCTTCAAGACAGCAACCTGTCCATCGTTTTATTTGTCCCAGGATGGTTTCCACTGCCCGGGGGAGTGTGTGGGCAGCCAGGGCACAGCTCTCTGGGCACACGTCGAAAGCTGCTTCACTGGAGCTCAGGCACATCCAGCAGTCTCAGAGATCCTTGTGCATAAACATACCCGGAATATTTAGGAAAAGGTTCCTGGAATTTGGCAGAAGTTGTTTTTTGTGGAAGAGAATTGGCTTTTACTAGACTAAGTTTGAAGCCTTTGGAGAAATCACAATTTAAATGACTTACTTGAAGTCCAAACTTGTCACTGACGGGCGCTCAGTTACGTGTTGCCCTTTTTGTTTTGGCTTGGGTTGCTGGGCTCTGCTTTGGGGATGAAGCTGGCAGGATGTGTCCCTTGAGCACATGCACTACATACCTTGAAAAAACAAGTATCTGTCATCCCTGGCGCTTTTTTTTTCTCTGAAGTCTTTGTTCCCTTTCTGTAAAAATAAGGATGACAGTATTAATACTGCCTGTTGTGGCGTGTAATAACTTCATTCATGTTTCTGAAGCTCTAAGTAGTTTAGTTGTAATGCTGTGGGCAGGCCTGTGAAAAATGAGTAATTCTATCTTCAAAGCAGGGTTGATTTGTGTGAGGGTTTGAGTTTGTCCGTTAACAATGAAGAGAAAACAAAATACTGAAGAGCTGCTCATTAAGCAAGCGTTGCTCCTCCATACAGCGGCAGGAGTAAAACAGGGCCCCTGGAGTAAAACATGCCACAAGGCAGCCAGCCCCAGAGTACCCCAAAATCTCCTTTCCGGATGCTTGCATTCACACCCCTACGTTTGGCTTTAGAAAATTCCGATTGATTAGGAAATCTAAAATGCAAGCTAGATGGAAGAGTTGTCATAAAACCTACAGCAAAACTGTTCAGGCACGTTTGTCCTTAGACCTGTGTTATGTGATTCAATATGTTGTTAATTAGAAACTGGTATCACTTCTTCAGCTCCTTGCTGGAGAAGAAAGTTGATCAAGAGGAAGGTTCTGGACGTGCTATGGTGTGTTTCTGCCCTGGTGTGAGTGCTGACATCATTAGCAGCGGATCATCCGTGCCGTGCTGTAACCTGTGTTCCTTGGCTTCAGTTTTCCAAGTACTGTGCATCTGTTAATCACAGAATCATGGACTGGCCCAGGCTGGAAGGGACCTTAGAGATCGTTTAATCCAACCTCCCTGTCATGAGCAGGCACGCCTCTCAACTCGATTGGGCAACACATGGGGACCGAGCGGGAATATTGGTAGTTCCATTGGAACAGGCTGACTGGAGAAGTCGCCATCCCTGGAGGTATCTAAAAGACATGTAGATGTGGTGCTTAAGGACATGGTTAAGTGCTGGACTTGGCAGTGCTGGGTTCGCAGATGGACTCGATGACCCTAAAGGTCTTTTCTGCGATTTATCTTACTGTTTGCGACACCTAAGGGTAGAAGCTGTGAATAAAATAAGCATTTGGTGCCAGTTTTTAACGTTTAGGTGTGTTTTGGGGGCCTGTGTGGGTAACAGCTGGCTGGCAAAGGTGACTGTTTCAGCTCGGCAGAAGCGAACCTGCACAGGCATCTCCTCAGAGCAGCGGTCGAAGGATACTCACCAGCCTGGCTTGAAATTGCTGCGTGCGTCACCCGTCCCCGGAGAGGAGAAAGGGGGAAAGGAGAGTTGGGAAGAGATTAGGTTACACCGCAGCGCTATGGCAGGCTGTGGAGAAGCACCGGGAACCTGGCAGCTGCATATGGATAGTCTACAAATAAGAAAAAAATAAGGAGGCTGCGGGGGAAAATTGTTGCATGAATTTATCACTGTAAAGTATTTGCTTTGCTTTAATGCGTGTATGCACGTGGCATGTATGTGCACGGGGGGTTTACACTGAGACCGACACACAGGCCACAGTTGAGTTGTATCCTCGAGTCCTTTGGTGTAACCCATTAGGGTATTTTTTCTTGCCCTCTAGATCTAATCACAGCCAGAAATGCAGGTTGAAGCATTTCAAGTGTTTTTTTTTCATCTTCTTATCCGGCTGCCCTTTTACCGTTGTTATTGAATGCTGGGGCTCGTGTTGATTTGCATGCCATTTTGCTTTTGATCTCCATGGCAACCACTACCAAATGGCCTGAAAATAATAGAGGTGCTTTTTGGAGCTGTAAGCAGACTCCGTGCAGAGCGCTGATGCCAGAGGTTTGCACCCAAAATAAAAAAATAAATAAAGCGGAGATGGTTATTGTAACAACAAGGGGCAGCTCAGTCCTCTCTCCCTGTCCCCCTTGAGGTGCTACATGACAGATGGCTTTTGACAGACACTTTAAAACTAAATACATGGGGAGAGGGATAAAGGGAGGGATGAACTGGGCTGGCAGATGAGGGTCCGTTCGTGTTTCCTGCGGTGCCGTGCAGCTCCCGAGCCCCCACCGGCCTCTCCACAGACCCCTCGGAGAGGGGATGCTCGCTCCCCTGCAGGCAGCAGGCGAAGTTTGGGATCGCTTGGCTTCCTTGTTACCAGATATTTTCTCTTTCTTTAACTTTTAGTGAGTTTGTCGGTGAGATCAGGGTCTCAGTGGGCTGGGAAATGGGGCATGAAGCTGTGCAGCCTAGAGCAAGCTTTCAGTTTGATGAAGAGGAGGCTGAGGGGGGACCTCATCATGCTCTACAATTACTTGAAAGGCCATTGTAGAGAGGTTGGTGCTGGTCTCTTCTCACACGGAATTAGGGACAGAACCAGGGGGAATGGTTTCAAGCTGCAACAGGGCAGGGTTAGGCTGGACA
>NW_009702844.1:30506-52713 GCF_000703405.1 Apaloderma vittatum
AAGAGTGGTCAGACCCTGGAACAGACTGCCTAGGGAGGGGGTTGAGTCGCCATCCCTGGATGTGTTCAAATGTCGCTTAGATGTGGTGTTGGGTGATATGATTTAGGGGTGAACTTGTAGTGTAGGGTTAATGGTTGGACTTGATGATCCCAAGGGTCTCTTCCAACCTGAATTGTTCTGTGATTCTATAAGCCCTTGATTTTCTATTCTCTGTCAAAGCCTGAGCTCGCCGTGCAGGTGGGAAGGTTGGGGATGGCTCATGGGAGAGAGCAGGCTCTGCCACCGCGCTTGCCCAGCACTGCAGCATCCCAGCCCGTGCTGTCTCCAGACCCTGTTATGTCAGAGACTGTAAAATTCTCCCCCGTAGACCTGAGCGAGCGCTCAGCAGCCAGGCACAACTGCTGGGTGTTGGTATATGAGGTGCTGTCTCGGTTTCACCCACGTTTGAAAGCTGCTAACCAGAGTGCTCTCCGCCGTCATGCCTCCTTTCCAACCCTGTTAGCGTTCAGAGGTCACACCGCGTGGTGACGCAGAAGGATTTGTCTGACTTCTTCAGGTTCTTGGACCCGAGCCAGCATCAACAAACCTTAGGGCAGAAACTCCTGTGAGGAGCAGGAAATGAGGGAGCTGTTGGGCTTAGTGGCTGCTTTAGATCACTCCAAAGCACGGCTTAAATTCAGGCTTGCAATTTCCTCCCGCCTGCCGCCTCTGTCAGAATCCCTGTTGCCTGCCTCGGCCTCTTCATCTAAACCAGAGCTGGGCTTATTTTACGAGTCCAGAGTGTTAGAGAAAAGGGTGAGGGAAGAGCTGAGGAGCATAGGGAGGGGTGAGCGCAGCTGCAGGGATCAACATGACGAGAGCTGGAGACTTTTTTGCTCAAAACCTGCTCTGGCCTCCTTTTCTTGCTGCTTTGAAACCGCTTTCTTGAAGAGCCAAGCGCGGCTGGCAGCTGGTGGAGAAGCCGTCCTAAGCCTGTCTGGAGGATGCTGGAGGAGAAGCAGCCCCTGGAACAGCTTCCAGCTCCTTCGAGCTGACTTCCAGCCTCTTCAGCGTGCTGCTAGGATTCAGCACGGCAGAAGATGGCAGAGGTCCCCTTCTTTGAAAGGCAGAGAACCCCCTAGGTGGGTGCCAGCCGAGGTGTCGGACATCCCTGGGTGCCGAGGGCTGGCCCGGGAGCTGCTGTTGCCAGCAAGTCCCCCCTGCTCCTCCCTCCTCAATTAACACAGCAACCACAACTTTGTTATCCTGGGCATGAAATGAGGCTAATGAATCCTGTCGCACTTTGAAGCCACGTTAGATCTGGAATTTGACACAAGCTTTTACATCGATGTCACTCCGCCCCCCTCCGCTCCCCCCAAACCCAGGCGGGCCATCTCGCTGTTTACCTGTCAGTCAGCAGAGGCATTTGCATGTTAGTTAAGCTGTTAGCATGAGTAATTACTGAGTGGGTCAGTGACTCCTCCCAGCAAGCCGGTCTGAAATGCTTTGCCTCGCAAGCGACATCTCTATCGCTGGAGGACTGGCAGCTTGCAGTGGGGGAAACGAATGCAAACGATGACTCAGGGCTAATTGCACGCTTTCGCTATCGCTCGGGTGTACACCGCGGACTTAATTAGAAAACAGATTGGTCCCTCAAAGCGTGAATGAAAAGCTGCAAAAGCGGCATGTTCGGGACAGGGGTGGAGGGAGAGGACGAAGGGGAGCCTTCCCTCTCGACAGCGAGTGCAGGCTTCCGCACACATTGAGGAGGTGAATCTGGAGAAAGAGGCAACTGTCTGCCTCCGAGATTTTTGGTTTCCACCAGCAACGAGCAGGAGAAATGAAGCGGCTCTTTGCCACCTTCTCTGGCAGGAAGAGCCGTCCCTGCCTGACCAGGGACCTGCAGATGTCGCAGTGTCCGCAGAGCTCTGGTCTTGAGCGCAAGGGCTTATTACCTGAATCTTTCAGGATTTACCTTCCTCCAAACCGTTTTGCCATCTTCAGCATCTTCCTCTTCTCCTCATCTCTCTGAGAAAAGGGGGTGCTGTTCACTGTGTGGGTGACTGACGGTGTCACAGGGGAGGAGCGGGTGGGTGACCCTGTCTCGACCACGGTGCAACTGCTGGAAGATTTTCTGCCCACACGCCCAGCTGTCGCTGCGCTGGTGAAACCCCAAGTTCTGCAGAAGAGTCTATGACCTGTTCTTGAGCATGTGGGTCCGTGCTGAGGCGCGTCTGACCGCCAGCTGATTGAAATCGCAGATTTTCCAGGAGCACTCCTGGAGAACGTGAACCCCCACCTCCCCAGAGTTGATATTAGCAGAGCAGGCAGGGAAACTCTGGTTCCCGGTGCCGTCTCCTGCTGCCGAGGAGACATCTGGGCAGCAGAACGAATTCTCGAGTCATCCTGGGATCAAAAGGAATGATAAAAACTAACTGGGGAAGAAACTGCCCCAGGGACTGGGCAGAAGTGGAAATTTTGTGTGGGAGCTTCCCGTCGCAGGAGATTTTCTCTGAAGTTCACTCTGTGTCTGGGCTGGAGCAGGACCACGGTTAAGAGAGCTGTGAGAGCTGTGTCCCTCAGCCGAGTGCAGAGCCTGGCACAGGCTGGAGGAGCTTTGCTCTTCCACTAAAAAGTCATGGGGAAACATCTGTTTCCTTGATTTTCAAGTTTTCGTTTGTTTGGCATAGTCAAAAAATTAGAGGTAAACCACAGGTTTGGTTCAAAAATATCACTTTCAGTGTTTGGCGAAAATAGTGTGCAAAAATAGCATGGAAGAGAAGATTATTTTAGAAAGTTGTGACATTTTGTAATTGTTGACGTCACGCTGAGCCACTAAAAATTTTTTATATACTTACATAAGGACAGTGCATCGAACAACCTCTGAGTTATCACATTATGGCCTGAAACTAAGTGTTTTATTAACGTTATCGTTTAGTCATTTGTGGGATACTGGTATTTAATACTACTTGAAATATCGTCATCTCTAGGTCAAATTTTCTCAGCTGTTCTACGGCGAGTGTGGCGTGTGCTTTCGTTCCCCTAAATTTTTGAGTTGTTTTCGTTCACTTACCAGTGTTTATTACATCATAAATGGGAATTGCTATGAACTCGATGATATGTTTCAATCAGGGCTTAGTAACAGATGATCTGACCGATTCAAAAATAAAAATACTCTAGGGTTTCAAATCTGATGTTGCAGTGTGTCATTAAGGCACACCGCTTGCTACCACTACTTAAATACTAAGCAATAGTGTAAAATCATAGTAGAAGACTAGTAAAACATATTTTAAAAAACATGTTCAAATTTTGAGGTGAGATTTTTTTTTTAAATATTTTGAGATCTTTGTTAAACCGAGGTTTTTTTCCAGAGGGAACGTTTCATAGGATTTTTTCAACATTTGAATGGATTCCGATTCCCCTTTTTTTTCCCAGATGTCATCACTCGATGCAAAACACAATTCCTGTGTTTTGACTGGCTTTGGTGTTGACTGTACTTACCAGAAACCCAGGCAGCAAAGTCCATTCCTTTTACAATTCACAAAGACCACAGAATAAATCTTTTTAAAGGTAATGTTTGTTCTGAGAATAAATCGCAGTTGTTTAGGATGCTTAAACTTTCAAAAGGACCTGCTCTAAAAGCTCAATTTTTAAACAATTGGATCGTGAGTGTAATATGAATGTAGTTAAGATGATAAATGCAGCTAATTTTCTCCCTCTATTAGCCCCTTTCACATACTACTTACAAACGCCAGTCAAACTCGGCAATCCTTTCGTTTTATTATGCAGTGACGAGGTGGTTGAATTAAAAATACATGATGGCATTTTCTAACTTGGATTTATAAGTACCGCTACCGTATCTAATTTTGGGCTGGCGTTTGCCAGGCGCGGGGGGAAGCGTGGTTTGTTGGTACACGCTGGGGAGAGCTGCCTTCTCCTCCCGGGAGTCTCCCTGCAGGACCCCAGCCAAGTCGCTTCATCTGCCTGGTCCCTGGCGCAGCGGCGAGGCTGGGGTGAAGGCTCTCTAATCGCTGCCCATGGAGCAATTAAAGCTCTTTGGGCAGGAGGTGCAGCACGTTGGTGTCGTGGAGCTCATCCTGCCGTTGCTTGGTGGGATGCTCACGGGGAATCCTGCTCAGCGCCGCCGCTTCACTCTGAAGCTGGGCTCTCACCCTGGCATTGCAAGGAGCTTCATTTCTTGGGCTTCCGCTCTAATGAGTCTTCTCAGCCTTATCTTAGGACAGGAGTTCCCATGTGCTCGTTTAATCTCCAAGGATGTCTCTCTTGGCCAATCCTTCTCACCAGAGATGTTCTGGAGTGGTACAGTGGTGTCGTAGGGGTTTCTGCATCCAGCCTCGCTGGTGGTCAAGGAAGCTCTTGCCCTACTCAAAAGCTCCAACCTTCACCCATCTCTTCTTCATCAACCTGAAGCTGTATTTCTCCAAGGTCTGTCTTGGTGTAGCATCATCCAGAGGCTGAATGGTAACAGAGACCCAACTGTGAGGGGGAATCTCTGGTGTGTTGATCTGCTTTTATTGTTGTTAATAATAGTTATTGTTATTATTATTATTTATGTGGTGCTGTTATTACTTCCACGCAGGCAAGGCACTTGCTATTCTGGGTTCATCCAATTATAGCTAGGTCTGTGACTCGGGTCCCAGAGGTGAAACACCCTGTGTCCAAGCCATCAGCTCTCCAGATCAGCTATTGTTTCTTTAAGCGAAAGGGACACTAAAGTCCAATTATTGCAATAGAACGGGCTGCTTCTTTAAACTGAAGAATTTGACTCAGCTCAAGGGATATTTGTGATTGCCTCTGGCTTCCCTGGAGCTAAAAAATTATATGCTTTCCCTCTTCACTAAATTAAAACATAGTTGGATTGGTAGTGGGACTGAAGGAAGTCCCTGCCTGAAACCCCAAGTGTCCGCCTGCTTTGCAAACTGTAAGCTAGTAATTGGTTTGGAAATACTGAGTGAATAGGTAAAAAGGCTTCTGAGTGATTTGTGCTGGATAATACAGACTGCCTGGAACAGTGGGGTTTGGCTTTCTTGCAAGACTTTGCAACATTGAGTTGATAATTTCACGTTTTGATATGTAAACACAAATAACGTTTGTACTCTGTAAATACTAGATATAATTCTCTTTCGATCGCACCTCATCCTCATTTAAGCTCTCATTAAGCAATTCCTTTTTCTCCCAAACGTCAGACTCAAGGCAGACCCACGCTCACAACCTCCAAAACACTTCTTTCTGGCATCTAGGCTGGGACAGGGCAAGACTTGAAGAGAGTGTAAATATCATAGCTGAGAGGAGCTGAAACACAGGGGGATCATGCGGTGGCCCAGGAAGCCCATCCTGCCCCTGCAGAGATCTGGGGTGCTGGGATCCCAGCTGGCCCCTGCTAGCAGCTCACGGTGAGCATCCGTGGTCCTACAAACCTGCTGCACCATTTCCACATGCAGGATGATGAGGATATGGTTCTTGGAGCTTGCAGGCAGGGGCATTTAGAAAAGGGGCAGGTTATCAGTGTGATGGGCTCTGGTTGGACTCGTTTAAAGGTGCACCCAAATCTGCTTTCCTGTAAGTGGTGACCTCGTCTTGCTGGGATGGAGCATCTGATGTGTGGCCAATGAAGTATATAATGAAAAATCAAAAACCTATGGCTGAAAAGTCACAATGTCACGCGGCCTGTGTTTAGAGAATATGGTAAGGAAGTGTAGGAAATGTGGTATCAGAAATGATGCTAAGCCGTACTTTGGGAGTGCCCGTTGAGGAAGATACGGCTGAGCCGTCACAGTCGATGTGAGCAGATATTTGCCCAACCTCTAGAAAACTTCAGAGCACCTTACCTTCCGCTTGAGACACAGGCACTTCTCATCCAGGCCAGATCAAGGGATGAGAGGTGGCTCCCAGAGCTTTGTGATGAACTTGAAGTCTCAGAAGCTGTTTTAGATACCTTCAGAAACAGGAAAGTAAGCTCTGAATGCTGGTCTGTAAGACCTTGCACAGGAATGCACATGGAGTCTGAGCCTTCTTTTCAGAGGGTTAAATGGCACCGTTCATCTTAGCTGGAAAACCTGCTTCTCTGGAGAGGTCCTTCCTCACTTAATCCCAGATTTCCACACTGTCCCACTGTGGTCTAGCTCAGGTGGTATCATCAGATGATTTGGGGAAGAGAAGAGCTGGATTGACTCCCTGCAACTGCCTCATCCCCCAGCTGGGACAGTCCCCCACCAAGTCAGAGGAAGATGCTCCAGGCAGGGCCAACACACAGTGAGCTGGTTTGCAAACCAGCTGGGAGCAGGCATGGAGAGCTGCCGCGGCACCGTGGCCTCTGCTCACACGTCTGATAGAGCTCGTCCAGCTCCACGCCGAGCCTCTGGCTCATTGTACCATTTACTGAGGTTATAACATAATAGCTATGCAAAATAGTGTCTCCTTTTTTTTTTTTTTTCTTTAGTAAGTGAAAGTAAGTCTTCTAAGCCGAGGTTAACAATATATATTTATGAGTTGTAGCCAGCTGCTTCTATGTTTGCACATGTGTTTGTTAATGAAGAGTAACCTAAGGGTCAGGTTATTATGTAAATAACCATTGTCAAGGGTAAAGGTGAAGAACCCAGTAATGAGTTGTGTGTCTCTGTCTCTCTCACAAGCCACTAATGAATATTGGATATTGCCATTTGCAGGGCTTTTTACCCTCATTTTATCAGGGGGTGAGGGGCAGGGGTGGCAGGAGAGGAAAGAAGAGAAGTAAATTCGCGATTAGGCTGAGACAAGTTCTTTTTTCCCTCTTCCCAAATCAGCTAAAGCAAATTATTTCTTCTGTAGGAATTACATATCATTGTCTTGGCCTGTGTTTGGGCAAAAATCGCCTTCCCTCACCAGCTCTGGGCTGCATCGTTTCTTTTGAGCCTCTGCAGCTCTCACTTTAAAAGATGCCCACAAATCAACAGTCTGCATCTTTGCAGATAATACTTAGCTGAGGCAAAGCCAGCAAGCCATTGAACAGACTTTCCATTAGGAAGGTTAACAGCAAACCTGCCTGCACGGGATTACTGACAGAGTGTGAACAGAAGGTGCAGTCTCATTGCATATGCTTTTAATATCGTGCTGCAGACAGGGAAGCCTTTAGCTCGCCGACACCTGACACCCTGCGCAGTTGTCAGGGCACGGGTGCAAATCGGAGCGGAGAGCCTTCCTCCCTTCCGTGCAAAAGCGCAGACGCCAAGGTAGCCTAACGCTGAGTTTATTATCTGCTGTGGCCAAACGGACTCATTCCGGGTAGTTGATAAGAGCCTTGCCCCAAAGCCATAGATCCCCGCAAGCCCCTGGTTCCCAGTTTTTAAATCGCAGATGGAAACTGGCTGGCTCTGATGTGCCGAGTCCAAGGACTTGATCTGCACGGTCCAGGACAGGCTTGGGCTCTGCTTGGTGCTTTGCGTGCAGCCTGAGCAGGGACCCTCGTACCCGCCCGCACCGTGAGCGCCGCCGCACCCCGGGCTGACAGCCGGCTTTGCAGGGGCATCAGGGCACCCAAAGCCAGCGCCATCCGTCCACCAGGTTTGCATGAGGTACCCAGCTCCCACCGACTCTGCTGGGATGCAGGAGCCTGACTGCTCAGCTGGCAAATCCCAGTGGGTTCCTCTCTTTTCTCCGTGCATCCTTTGAATTCTTGAACCCTTAGAAACCTCTGGGCCAGGGAGGGGTGAGTGGCGTGTCCGTAATTCAGGCATGGCTCCATCCCGCGGTGCCTTGTAGCGCTGTGTGTGATGAATATCAGCGGGGCAGAACCCCAGGGGGGATCTGTCAAAAAAAAAAGCAGTAAGAACAATAATAATAAGATGCCGTGGTCAATAATGACCCACTAGACAATGACAGCATTTGTTTTTAAATGAAGCTTTGTGCATCCTCCCTAAATGTCAAAGGCAGAAGCTGGTGGTAATGGGGGGGTCGTGGGTGATGGAGGCAAGAGGACCCCAAGTTGCAGGGGGAGCTGCGGGAGGAGAAGGCTGCCTTGTCTGCACCAGCCTCCTTTGGTGGTTTGAGTAATGTCGCGTTGCCACTAGGGTGTCTCTGCAAACAAGATATTGCATCTCCAAAGAGCTCCTCGCACAGATAAAAAGCTAAATAGAAATGATGGGCTGCCTAGCTGAGCCTGTGCTTTTTGCTTTTATGATTGAGAAATAGTCGTTGAAATTGTCAATAAAAATAAATAAAATTAAGTTTCCCTAGTTAGGTGAGGACAGGCAAGGCTACCTTTCTTTGCTGACAGGCCTTTTTGTTCTGTGTTGGTTTTTATATATATGAAAAAAACCACCATTGAGAGCTTCCAAGGAGCTGCACTGGGGCGGTTATAGCCATTTTTACATCCTTTATATGGGCTTAAATCCATTTACAGATGTGCTGTAGACAGAGAGACATTTTTTACAAGTAATTGTCATGTATACAAGGGTCCTTATGTGTCACAAAAAGATCTCACTTAAGAGAAATAAATGTGCTTTTCATCTTTTGTTGGCAGGAGCAGTGGTGGTTGGGAAGAGGGTAATTGGTGATCTTTTCCAGTCTGATAAGCAGGACAAATAGGGGGGAGCAGAGAGTGGCTGTGGCATTGCTCTCCTCCCCGCTTCCCTCCTGATGGAGTCACTTTCCCGGCTTGGCTTTCAGCCTAAGCAATAGATATGATAAACACCATCAGCCGAACCCCAGGGGTGGTGAGAGGAGAGCCGTGCCGCCCGCGGGTGACCTCGGCGATGCTCGATGGCTCTTGGCCAGCGCCATCGCCCTTCCCGGCCGCGCAGGGGATCTCTGACGTCGCCTTTACCCCTTCAGCAGCTCATCAGGGCGCCTCTGTTTGCTCTGAGGCCATGTTAGATGCGATTGGGATGCAGAGGTCTGCCTCTTTATTGCCTTTTTTAGTAGGTTAGAATTTTCCTTTTGTAATAAGTCCCGCGTGGGGTGGTTTGTTGGGTTTTTTTGAAGGTTATTGCTCTTCTCAGGGGCTGAGATTTAAAGGACTCCCTGGAGGCAGATGGAGCTTTGATAACATTATACATCACGTGTACCCCAACGCCTTGGAGAGCCTGGGAGGCTGCAAATTCCTTCCACAGGGGTGGGACCAGTGTAGGGACACTCCTGTGGGGAAGGTGCTTGTGCTTCCAGGCGAAGGTGTGATGACCATCCATGAATTTACACAGGGCATTTCACAGTATCCGTGGGCTTCGCCGAGGAACACTGTTCCATGGTATTGCTCCGAGGAACGCATATTGCTCCCGAGGAAGGTGTCAATAACGCAGTGGGGCTGTGTGCAGGAAGCCCTGTGAACGCTCATCAACCAGTTAGACTAAGGAAATAACAGATGTAAGCAGCCTTCACTGATGGAGAGTTACAAGAGGCCACAACTCAAGCCAAATAGAAAAAGGCAGGTCTTTCATTGCCTAGATTTACTTACAAATAGGTTTTCAGTCGATAGAAGGCAAAGCATGAGCAGGACTGGGGCCCTGAAGTTGGGAAAGGCAGGGTGTGTAGAACAACGTCAAATTCCTGTCTGCAATGCAACAAGCTTCGTTTTTACAGTCCATGATTTCTGTTTTAAATGTTTTATGCAAGAAGTTGCTTCAAGTATGGGCTTGAAGGCGCATGTAGCTTTGAGATGTAGGATGGAGCGTGGCCTTGAAACCAGGGACAGGTGAGCAGTAAATGTGGCTTGATAAATAATGGATGAATTGCTCTTGGTTTTGCTGATGATGTAGTGACCTTTTGGGAGGCAAGAAACAAAGAAACAGCAAATGACCAGCAATACTGATGAACAGGCTAAGTGAACTGGACACATCATTAACACCAGCATACCAAAATAATTACATGCAACTGGGAGTCACGCGGTCAGCAAAAACAGAAATGAAGAAAAGGTTCTGTGTAAATTTGAGCTTTCTGTCTCTCAGCAGGGAGAGAGGTTTCAGAGGATAAGATTTTGAGGTGGTTGGTGCAATCAGACTTTGGTGTGACTCGCTGTCAGGCGTTTGACGTTTGCTCTAGAGTGGGGATGTGGCACATGGTCTTGCAGAAATCCCTTAGACCATGCTGGTTTGATGAGATGCAGTCTTACAGAGAAGACCCTATAGAGCAGGAGTTATTCTGTGCTGTACGGAGAAATTGCTGGTGCCCAAGAGAGACCAAAAACCCCAAAGAACTGTATAGCTGCTTAAGGCATGTTGTTAAAACAAGGACGTTATTTTTTCATTATTATTTTGTGTCTCTAAAGCCAGCAGATCAACTTCAGAGTAGCCACCTCTGTATTTCAGTCAGGCATGTAGGTAGTTCTGGCAAGATATTAGAGCTAGAATTTGTGAATGGGCAGATACTCGGCTGAATCAAGAGTCTGCTTGCTTTTCTCTGCTGGAGAACATTATTGTGAATGGGGATGTGTTGCGGGGCGGGACGCTGCTTTTCACACGCTCATCTGTTTTCACATGAAAACAAGAGTATTCATTATTGGTTATTCATTATTCTCCCATCTAATAAACTTTCTGCCATTCAGGCAGAGAGCGGAACCAGCAACATGCTGCCTTGTGTAGCCCATCATGCATCCAGAGTAACAGATAATGAATAGGCGAATGAAACGTTTCCCAAAATCTCTGTCTGAAAATTATTCAAACCAACAAATGCTCCTGAATAGCAAATATATCTGCAGAAATTAGGCTTGGTTACAGTGGACTTAGAAGAAACACCTGAATTTGCAATGAATGATTGAAGTAGCATTGCCTGGCAGTTTCCCTTATGCAGAAATAATGATGATTTTCACTTTGTTCAGCACCATCCATCTGAAGGTCTCCACGCACTTTGCAAACTCAATTAATTAGTTGTGGTAAGACCCCTCCCCTGCTAATTTTGGCAGTGCATGCACCCATTTAATTCTGAAGACTAGAGTGAATTCCATACGTTTGCACACAGCAAAGAACTGCCCGAGCTGCGGGTACGAGCCAGATCTCCTCCCTCCCCAGCCCTCCTGGACCCTATTTCTCCTCTGTTGTTTGAACTGACATGAAACTTCCTGGTAATGTTAAAATTATATTCAATACACACCTATTAGCACCACATTAAGGATACCATAAAAAGAATGTAAAATAATCTTTATTATTTATGCTAAACAGGCAAAACTTGGAGCGGAAAATGTAGCAACCTTTTAGAAGCAATCTCTTTTGCATGAAAACGCCAAAAATTTCAGGATGTTAGCTTTGGGTTTTTTTTCTTTTGGAGATTTCCAAATTGAAAAAAGAAGTCGAGCTGAAAAAGAGCAGAAACGTTCTGTGGAAAATCCACTTAGGTTTCTTCTGAGTTTTCTGCCTATTTAGCAGCTGCACTTACAAGCAAGACACGATGCCGGAATGAGGATATATTGCTCAGGTCTGAACGAAACCTCTGGTTCTCATTCCGCCTGATCCCCATCACACCTAACGCCACTCCCATACAGACACAAGGAGCGTTTGGGTTGGGGGAAGCGCGGCTGAACAGCCAGCACCAGCCGCCTTGTGAGAAGAGTTAATCCACTGCCATCTGTCTTTATTACGCCTCTATTGTTGGACACCACAGCCTGGAAATCTAGCAGTGAAACCCAGTTGTTCGTTGCCATTCATCATAGTTATTGCTGGAGTTGGGTAATGAAGAGGGGAAGTGCTGTTTATTGCTCTCCCCTCTTTAGAAACTATCCTTAGGGGTAGTTATGGATGGTGATTGGATTCAAGCTCTGGACTCTGGGAGGTCCTCCCTGTGCTCTGCTTATGTGTTGAACCAGGAGATTTAATGGGCTTTTATGCCTACCTCTGCTTTGAGGCTGGTCTGCTGCCTGCTTTTGTTCTCAGTGGTGTGGAGTTTGGCTCCCTGGTTTCTGGCATGATGGGGAATTGAGGCAGACCAGGAGTATTTGCATGGCAAAAAAGCAGTAGGTGCACACCCTCTGGGGCAGGCACGGCTCTGCTGCGCATAAAAGCATGGGCTGCAGCCAGAGTTTAGGCATCGGTGTGCTGGGGAACAGAGCTCTTTAAGCCTTCAAAAACAGCTGAGCAGAGACATAGATGTTTCTTGTCTTGGTGATTTCTGGAGGCGACCAGACACCAGCTGTGTGGGTGAAGGATGGAAGGGGACTGGGGAACAGTGCGGGAGGTGGAGAACGCAGCCGCAGTTCTCACTGGGCAGTGCAATGTGTTCCGCTGGGGGTTACAAGGATAAAAACGTGGAGGCATTCAAACAAATCTGCACGAGGTCCTTCAATAAGTTGGAGAGTCAGCATGCTTGCAGTGTAGCAGACAGATTTTTGAGGATTTGAGGTGAAATATGGCCCCTCTGGGTTTTATAAGGGAGTTGCTAGACTGGTAGACTGTTTTTCTGGATGTGATCATGTATTAAAGGACCTGAGCTTCTACCCAAAACTCAAAATTGCCTTTTTGCAAAGTTTAAGCAATGGCTAGCTCTTCTTTTTCTAGTAATATTAACCAGTTCTTGTGATTAGTCTTAGAGACACAGAAGAGGTGTGAGTGCCCTCAGAAAGGCACTCCAAGGAGAGAGTGGTACCAGCTGCGCTGGCGGCTGCTTGCTCTGGGTAACAAAACCAACAAGTTTTTAGGGAAGTTTGCAGAGAGCCCCAAAGCTGATGGATGAAAAGTGAATGAAAATAGGGCTCTGTGCAACAAGTAGCACACTTAGGTAGATAGCCGGCATGACTGAATCATCAGCAATGTGTTTGTGCCAGCAACAAGGGAATGGTGTAAGGATCCTCTGGGACAATAGGCTATGGAGGGTAAGAGCTGCCTGTGCAGGTACGGGAGCCCATACTCCAGCAGTGCTTCCGGGCATGAGACACGCTTCAAGGGCTAGAGCCATGGAAGGAGTTAGAGATCTCAGTTGTGTTTCCAGACAAGGTATAGCCTGTGCCTATCAAAGCTACTGCTGATAAGGGGATTCTGCAGAAAGTAATTAAAACTCAAGCCCTTGGTTTTTATTTAAAGGGGCAGCTCTTGGGACTTGATGGGATTTTGTTGAAATGGACCGGGAAGCTGATTCTTCACGTGCTATGGAAAAGCTCAGAGAATTAAGTCTAAAAAGGGAGGCCAAGCAAGGTTCACACTGCCCTCGCACGATCAGTAACGCTGCAGAAGCTGTTAAGGTCTCTGTTATATGCTGAAAATGCAGGATAAGTCAAGCAAAAAAAACCCTTTTAGAGACACAGGAAAAATTTGTTTCTAGAGAAAAGTGTAGATCTGTTTACGTTGACTTGGAAAGAAACCTATGCCGTGATTTTGGACTGCAGTTCTCTTTTCCCTGAGGTAGCTTTACTGGAAGACAGATAGATCTAAACAGACAGCTTTGCATATTAAGTACATTTTTGCTAGACGCTGGTTGTCTGAGAAACTAATTTGTGACAATAGACTATAGTTTAGTAGACATTATCTTAAACAGTTTGCAGTGAAGTGTGGGTTCAGCAATATAACCCTACTGCCTGTTAAGTCTCATCTAGGGGGTGGTGGAAAATTATGCCCAAGTAATAGAGTACTTATTGATGGGGTTTGCAGACTCCAAGCCTGATATATTGCTGGCTCTTTCAATTATGGAACAGCAGCAATGAAGCATGGATTGTTATCTGCTGACATCTTGTACAGCAGAAAAAATGAAAAGCAGGAATTCCTATGTCAGTCGCTCGGGACACGGAGAAGTATAAAGAAACAGATGAGGCAAAACAAAATAAAAAGCAGCACGACTTAGGTCCCAGGAGCTGCCACCGCTTTAGAGTTTTCCGTAGAGTCCCAGCACTGGGAAACAACAGTTTTAAAGAGAAGTGGTGACACATGAAGTTTCCCACAGCCGTGTGGTTTTGTCCCCCCCGGCAGGCTCACGAAGAGCGTTGGGTGATGCTGTTGCCACATCCCAGGTGGGAAGAGAAGCCAGTGGTGCAAACAGCCAGAACGAATGGTGTCTCAGCTGCTCCCTGACAGCTGTAACGCCTGTGTTCGACGGGTGAGCACCAAGCCAAGCAACAGCCCCGCAGACCTTGGGAGCTCATCGACAAGTGTTACATGAGTGATTTCTTCTCAAGTGCTTCTGCAGCTGAATTTTGTAACCGACGATGATGTTGGAACTTGTGCCCCTAAGGGCTCCGCTTCCTAAGCAATGGGTAACAATGGCGCTTGCAATATAGCGACATAATCTCATTTGGATACAGGCACAGAAGAAAGAAGCTTTTTGCAAGAGCTCTTTAAGCACTGAGGAGTTGCTGAACTTCCTGGGAAAGGTTCTTATGAAGGAGAGTGCCTCTAGGAAGGTGAGATGCCACATTTCCATTTTATTCCTGTAGCACCCTAACACTTCACAATTACATTTTAAACATCATCTTGCAGGAAACAGTCCCAAGAAAATGGTCTTCCTAAGTAAAGTCCTCAGTCATGCAGAGGTTTTGGTGCATGTTTATTTTCAAGCACACGATAGTCCTTTTAAACTTCAGACAAGTTGTGCTTTGGGTTGGAGCAGGACTCAGACCGAGATTGCTTTTGCTTTGAATCACTCTTCCAGTTTACTATGAAATGAAAGGAATCTCATGGGAGGTTGTTTTTAGGAGATACCCAAGCGATCCCAGAATTATTTGAATATAAGCTATATAATTGCTGTGATTTCAGCAAGTTTATTTGAAAGAAGCCACTGGACTACATCTTCCCCTCACCTTAATGAACAGTAAAATGTATTGTGCGTGTACGTAGAATCATAGAATAGTCTAGGTTGGAAGGGACCTTAGAGACATTTTAACATACTTAACTTGTAAGAAACATCCCTGTGTGCCAGTGTCAGAGACAGGAGCTCTACCTTGATGCCTTCTTGACAGAAGCAGCTGCTTTTTTTTTTAAGACAATGGTCCAAACTACCCTTTGCAGGAGAAAATCACAGCGTAATCCACTATGGATATGGGAAGGGAAAGGCAATAATCTTTGCAACACATCAGGGATGGGGTCTCTGGGTCTTGTGACCAACTTTGCCACCGGGTAACTGTTCCTCCATCATTTTGCTGTTTGATCTCGACTCTCTTCAGCTTATTCATCTGGAAGATTTACTTAATTATATTAGTCAACTTCACGGAGGTGTCTCAAAGCTTAATTAAGGCCTGGAAAGCCCGTCAAGACCTGCTGGCAGAACGCTCTGATGAAGTGGTTGATATGAGATGTGGACATGAGGAAGGAAAACACATTGCAGTGGGTTTGCGTGTGTCGAAAAGGATGGATGTGATTGCCAGGACTGTGTTTTCAGGGTACTGCCATGAACTCCAGGGAAATCCCAGGCATGCTGATGAGTTGCCGGCATAAACATTCATTTTCCTGTTTTATGGCATGTAAACACGTGTTATCCTTGTTTATGTTTCCATATAGCTTATTTTGAGAGGGGGATGTATACAGCAGGGCTGCACGTGAAAATGCCACACACAGAGCTTCCTTTTCTCCTGACTCTTCGCAAAATTGGCCGCCGTGTGGAAGTTGGTCCGGGCACCTGTGGCCGGTTGCTGTCAGCTCTCATTTCACCCTCGGGAGGATTTTCGCCTGACGCACCCCAAGGGGTGAATTGACATTCATCGCTCCTCGAGGGGAAGAAACATATGGACGCTCCACCGGGAAAAACGCCGTGATCTGAATTGCCAATCAGCGCGGGTCTGAGCCTCAGCTGGGAAAACCTTGCCGCTAACAAGCCTTCATGCTCCCCCAGTTCTCGTTGAAATCTGTCAGCTGCTAAGTACGGTTTCAGCAGCGCTCGAGCCGGGGAGCAACCTACAGCACCGGCTTATTACGAGGAGGTGGTAACCTCTGCATATTTTAGGTGCCAGCAGTTCCTATTGTAAAGATCTACTGGGTCTTCCTTATAACTCGGCAAAATTGGATAGCCTTAAAAATTAGATATTTAGTTGGCAGGAGAAAGAGAGTGCTTTCAGCTTAGCATGAAGAAAATTGCCACATTTGGGGCATTTAATTCTATCACTCTTCTTTGAAGCTCTGAATTTTGTCTGTTTGTTTATGCTCTTTTTGCTGGGAAATGATACGCTATTGTTTCCATAGAGTTTCCACAGAGCTTGAAATTGCTGGCTACGCAGGAGGAGATGAGTTTGTAATTAAAGCCAAGTTAATAACGATTCCCACGGAGTCTGTTTGGTCCTGTTGCTTGGAGCGAGGCACTTTGCCTTTGTGAGCGTGGCCAGGCAGTGCTGGGGCAGGGCGATGTCACAGGGATGGTTGTCACACCGAGCTAGCCGCTCAGCACGCGTGCAGCCAGGGCTTAATGTCTTTCAAGCCCTTATGCCCCACCAATTAGAGACGATGGCATTATATCAAAACAAGATGACAGGTAATGGAGCCGTTTTCAACTTGGGGCCGGAAGATTATTATGGTGAGGTTCAGAAAAGGTACCCGAGGAAAGAAAGCTTTAGGCTTAAGTCTGCCGCACGCGAGCCTGTGCCTTCACCAGAGATTTGTTGGGGTACGCTGTGCTCCGCAGCCCTAGAGCAGCGTGTCCCATCAGATCACAAATTGCAGCAGGGAGTTAGCCTCTGAGATTTTTGGACTCCATTAGTCCAAAAATGGAAGAAGGTGAGGCAAGAAGGTGATAGCTTGAGGCCGTACACCATCATTGCCTGTGTCAGAAATTAAATTCAGGACTCCTGGCTCCTCACACAGTGTCCAGGACATGGGGCTGTGCAAAACTCCTTGGCTAGCTAACTGCACTTTGAAAGAATATGAGTGGGATGGGGTTTGGTTTTGTACAGTTGGAGACAACCTGAGCACTTGCTAAAGGGAGTCTCTTGAATTTCCAGTGTGACTTGATTGTATTTTTCAAGTAGATTTTAGTTCTCCTTTTACATTTAAAAATTTTGGTGCTTTCAGCTGTTGAGGATGAAGTCAGGAGGGCAGCTGGAAGGGTTTTCTCAATGTTTTGACTGCGCATCTTTTTTCTCAAGGAAACAAGCCTTATACAGCAGACATATTTTTCATGCATGCCTGCCTCTTTCTCTTATGAACTCCAAAACCTGTTGGCCGTTTTCTAGGCAATTTGGCACTGAGGTGATGATCAAATATATGAATTTCCTGCCTAGAGGTGACCAACAAACTGCCTTCCAAGTGTTCAGATACTATGGGCACAGTTTTAAGTACTTGTGTTTAAGGGAGGGAGGGTGTGTATGTCTGGTGTGGGCTCTGGGCTATGGCAAAAAAAAGTTAAACATCTCAGCAGAAATCCCACTTTAACAAGTGACCTCAGTACTTGGCCAGAATTGCATGGGGCGTGGTTCCAGCTCTGAGGTAAGGAGTTAATCTCACCCCAAAATTGGTGTAAATCAGGCACATGAAGCAGCACTGCACATCTCCATGTTTCTGCATATCAAGCCCGTGTCTAGGTGGTGTTTAGATTCCCGAGTGTCTAAGTGACTCTTTGGGAATGGGATGTGGGCTAGATTCAAGTGAGTTTAGAAATCTGAATATAATTAAGGAAACGGAAAGCTTTTTGCCCAGCTCCTGCCATACCCTAAGGGCACCCAGCTCCATAGGTGTCCTTGTCTTAAAGCTTCCAGAGGTGCTTGCCCAGCTGTGCTGAAGGGCTGGGTGTTACCAGGAGCAGAGCATGTCCCCGCTAGCACCCTGTGTGTGAGGATCTCCATGCCAGGTGGAAAGATATTGCCCTGGAGAGCTTTGCTTTCTCCACAGAGTCATGAAACAGCTTGCCGTTCTCCAGAGATCACTGGTCCTGTCGTTCTGACCTGGGAAAGCTTTGTTCTTCATTTGGAGGAAGGGACTGTTTGCCCATCCCCGAAGAGCTTGCAGACATCCTCTGGAGGTGGATTTGACCCACCCTTGAGTCAGATCTCTGCCTCGATGAGGCCTTCAGAGTACTGAAAGAGGTTCTGGGTTGAGTTGCATAACAAAACCAGATGGCTCTGGTCACTGTTATGTGGAAGGAAGGGCAGGGGGCTCTGTCACCATCATCTATTCCCTTTAACAGCCTGGTTGTTGTAGCTGGAGGATTGTCTGTCAAAATGGGGGGAAAGACCAAAAGACACTGGACAGAAACAAAAACTTGTGACAATTCCCAAATGGTTAAAATAAACTCCCTGGGCGGGAAAAAAAAGTGCATCTCCTTTTGAAAGGTTGCAATTACAGTGGATAGGATCCATCTCACCTGACTTCTGAGACGGCACCTGGGTCTCAGCATCTGCACTGAGCACTCAGACCTCATTTACCATCAATGGAGAGAAATGGGCACCTCCAGCAGGCAATTGCTCTCGTCTTGAGGTGGTTGCCTAAAATAGGTCAGACAAATCACTCCAATTTCTCTCCACTTACGCATTTAAGATAATAACTCAAGTATAGACGCTTTCCTTGTGGACCTCTGACACTAGGTGAGATGAATCCCTCCTGAAGTGATAACAAGTCCCGTCTTCTCAGAGCAAGGAGGGGAATGACTAGGGACGCCTTGGTTCCTATGCTGACGGCGCAATGAGTCAACTCGCACGAAAGTATTTCACCAGAACACGTCAACCTTAGCTCTGGCTGCTTGGAAGGTTTGGGAACATTTGAAGGGGTGATTAGGATTAATCCATTTATGTGAGTAAGTCACTTTGAGAGCCTTAGCTGTAAAACAATATTAGTTATCAGCATCCTCCTGCGATGATGTGGTGTTCTCTGAGTTCTGAGAAAGGAGATTTTCCTCTGAAACAGCCTCTTCACACTTTCCCTGAGTGAAGTATTTTGCTACTCAGATTTGTGATTTAATAATCATAAATAATAGAGCCCTTAGTGCTATATTTTTAAATGACTGAATGGTGAGAATCTACTTTAAGAAATTGTATGAATGCCTATCACTTGTGTGCATATAAATGTATTCAATTAGCACTCAAATCTTGAGTTATCTCCTGATGGAAGGCAAAACCTTTTGAATTCAGTCCTATGCAAGAAATACTGTGTCATTTAACTCACAAAAGGATGCCATGCACTTAACAGATAATGACTGAAGAGGATTTTGCTGTATTGCCTGCTCAGCTGCTTGTGAGGACAAAGAAAATAATTCCCCTTTTAGGATCCTGTGGGGTAATGAGGAAACCCTCTCTGCACTGATGTGAAATAACACTGAGTAGGGGAAAGGAAATAGCCCGATAGGCTAAACGGGCCGCAATTTCATTGTCACGGTCTTCCATGTACTTTCCATGTTTTGTCTGTGATACTAAGCCAGTGGCTAACCTGTCTCTGAACCTGCCACCAGCACACAGAGATTACTCACCCTGGATACTGCACTTCAGCAAATGCAGAATTAGCCCTGGCTAAGTAATCTTGTTAGCGTGATTCAGTGTTAAATGGATCTCGATTAAATGGGCCTTTATATTGTCCCAGCTGGAGATGATAAGCCTCCACAAGGAAATGGCAGGAGAACGAAGGAAATTGCTTTACTTCAGACTGGGACGTTTAACCCCATAAAACACTTTCTGCTCCCCCTCCACCTTTACTTTGCTCCCTCACATGGCACCGGTTATTTTTGCTGTCGGTGGCCATGGGGGACAGGAGGGACCCAGGGCAAGGCTGGAGCATCTCTCCGTGCCACCTCTTTGCCAGGATGAGACCTGGGCGATGGAGGTGCATGTGAAAGAGCAGGATGGCTCTCATGGGTGAGGTAGTGATGGTGGTCTCCCCTGGTGGTTCTTTTATGAGACGAATAATTCTTTTATTAGCACAGTGAGTTTTTTTTCAAACTCTCGCTCCAGATGTTGGTGCTGGGGTGCCTGAGCATTCAAAGGTCGGCACAACTAGTGCCACCAGTAGTTTATTAAGCACCAAACATGACCAAGGGTGAATCTTCAGTCTCATCTTAAAAGAAATAGATTGCTTAAATGTGCCACTGGGACTTCTTGGGACTAGGTTGGGGTTTGTCTGTGCAACGTAGAGATCAGCACGATGTGTTGGTCTATCAGAACCTGACACTTCATTTCTCCTTGCTATTAGATTTGGCCACACGTGTGTGGTCTGGATAAGAGGGAAATGGCATTAAAGTCCCCAAAGGACTTCAGATGTAGAGATAAACCACAGGGAACTGGTGTGCTGGGCATGCAGAGCTGGGACTCTGCAGTACCAAAGTTTCCTGCCACGGCAACTGACTTTGCCCTCTGAGAGGTCCTGTTGCTCTGAAGTGAGGACGAGGTGTTGCAGGTGAAAGACGGCAAGATTAGAAAGAGAGAAAAAAAATCAGGTGAAGCACGTCATCTATGGCCCCTGTTAACGGTGTTGTTAGTAACAGGCTTCCTAGGACGGATAAGAAGGTCAATGTCAAACCGCCTGTCTTACCCCCGCATCAGCATGTGCTCTCCTCCTGCCTTTGCTCTTGCCCCACTCTATATTATCTAATAAATTTTCTCTATCCGTGTCTGATGTGACTTCAAAATATGGATTATCTCCATGGAGTCAGAGACCCTAACAGGACACAAGGAAAAAATCTCTGCTCTGTACCAAGTCAGATAGTCTGATATCTTTTTTCCAGACCTCTGACGGAAATATGGTAAACACGCAATTACTTGAACTTTTCCATAAATTTTGCATTTGAGTTGGATTTACATGCTTGTGATATTTTCCAGACGTGAAGCCCAGCCTTATGAAAGCAGCCGGTTTGAGAATGGCTGCAGACGGGCAAGAAATGATATAATCTAGTAGAGATTTCCTTCATTATCCCTCTAATCAAGGCTTCTATCAGTCTCCTTTGATGCACTGCTGGAAAGAAAGATCTTCAAGTAAACTGATGCTGGAGATAATTAATTAACTTGCCATCCTCATGCCTTGCAGACAGAGACAGTATGAGAAAGAAGAAGTGTCCTTTGCAATTACTGATCTGCGGTTTTCCATCCTAGTGCTGACAGCTTGTAGGACATGAAGTGGAAAAGTGTTTTACTCAACTTTCAGGCTTTGACCGTCAATTCCTTTAGTTGAGAATATTTTCTCTTGCTTGTATTTCTCATGCTGTTGGATAACACTCTTGATGGTGAAAAATGGATTTAATACTTGAACAGTTATAGTTTTATGTCGTCTAGCCTAGTAATATTATCTTCTTTATGGTTTCCTTACAGCAAATACCCTCACCTCTGCTATCCTCACATTATTGTACATGAAACCCACCTTTGTTAGGATAAAATACAAAATCGAGAGTAAGAACTGGGTCAATGAAGTAATATTGGTCATGCAGGTTGCTATAGGCATTCCCCGAAATTTTTCCTAGGGGCTTGGCAGTAGGAGTGGGGAATGATTTCTATTCGGGAAACCCAGTTTCTTCTCTTTCCAAATTCTGTGCAACCTCAAGTCCCGTAAAGTCATGGTTTCCCTTTCTGATGATTTAAAGGCTAAGATTTATATTTCTCCATCACCTTACACCAAACCTCGGATAGCAGGAGGTTTGCAATCCGGTTTACCACCCTCAGACATCTTCTCCTTTTACAGATTATGTCTTTTTCGCTTTGGGTTTCTTGCATTTCCAGCTCTTTGAGTCCTTGAAATAACATTTCTAATTCTAAAATAGCCTAACTCTCCTTAAATTTTTCCATTTTTGGTGCTGCTTGAGCAGCTAACCGGGGAGAGAGTGTGGCTGAGCGGGCAGGCTGACGGAGCTTTCAGCGCGGTGATGCTAGACGCGGCTCAGCGCTGATCCCAAACTCCCTCAGAGAGGGCGAATGCTCCGAAAGGCGAGCTGTGCTGGCAGGGACCTGCAGACACTGAGGGGGGTTATTTCCGTGTGGAAAAAGTGCAGTTCCCAGAAATCACGCTGCCAGGGGAGGCAACCGCTTGTCCCTGTTTTAAAAACTCCCTCCCACCAAAGCCTCGCCGGTGTTTCGTCTTTTGAAAAGAATTCTGCCAAGGTCAAGGAATGAATCAATACAGGAGCAAATGTTTGGAGGGTATTTTGGAGTGATTTGCTTAACTAGACAGATTTCTTACCACCTACCCCTGTTGGTAGAGCCGTTAGGGTGAGGGCTGTTGCAGAACAATCTCAGTAGTCGTCCACAATCAGCAGCAGACCAGTCGGCTCTCGGTGGCTGAAGATCATCGAAGCAATCACAGAATTGTGAGGGTTGGAAAGGACCTTAACGATCATCTAGTTCCAACCCCCGGCCATGGGCAGGGACAGCCCCCACTAGATCAGGCTGCCCAGAGCCCCATCCAGCCTGGCCTTAAAAACTCCCAGGGAC
>NW_009702844.1:52922-70242 GCF_000703405.1 Apaloderma vittatum
GTAGACTGAGCAGCCCCCCCTCGCTCAGTCTTTCTGCACAGGAGAGCTGCTCCAGCCCTCTGAGCATCCTCGTGGCCCTTCTCTGGACACGCTCCAGCACGTCCAGATCTCTCTTGTGCTGTGGGCTCCAGAACTGGATGCAGAACTCCAAGATCGTGGTGGTTCGCTTGTTGGAGGTTCCTCTTCCACCACACACCGTTGTATCAGCTCTCATGGCTTATTGACCTCCCCAGTGCTGCCAGGTGACAGCCCTGCCTGCCCAGGGAAGTGGTGGAGTCACCATCCCTGGAGGGGTTTAAGGAGAGACTGGATGTGGCACTTGGTCTGGCCCATGGTGATGTTGGGTCATAGGCTGGACTGAATGGTCTCAGAGGGCTTTTCCAGCCTCAACAATTCTGTGATTCTGTGAAAGGGGACAGATGTTTTCTGATAAAAGTGGTCACCTTTGGAAAATCAGAAAACCTCCCCCTTCTTGACTGTCTTTCTGGAAAATAGGGAATGTTTTTTTGTTTTTTTGTTGTTTTTTTTTTTTTTGTGAAGACATCTGCTTGCAACCTTTAACAGTTTGAAATTGCCAGTTTTAATAGGAACTCTCTTGCAAACTCTAAATCCTCGTCTCGGCCCATAAGTACTGAAAAGCTCCTAATGAATGTCCTTTCTCACACACTCCTTGTACATAGAACTCTTTAAAAAAAAAAAAATCTGCTAATTAATTTTAAGCCTCTTTGTGGCAAAGCCTAAGAACTGGATTTACCAAGAGACCAGGGGGTCCATCTGGTGCTAAAAGCTCACTCCCATGCCAAGGTGTTTGTTTCACGGTGGGTGTTAGGGCTGGTTGTTTTCATTGGCGTCAGTGTCGGTTGTACCAACAACCCCTGGCGTGTTGCTTGATGTGTTGAGGGGATGGTGACAAAGGTCCTCAGCCAGAAGCCAAAGTGATTTTTCCTAGACTGCTCCCACATGCGAGGCATGCTCAGCGGCTTCTTCCGACAGGATCGCTCCCAAATAACGTTGTCAAATCTGATGGCAGTGCTGGGCTTTAGAAGCGGGGCAAATACAGCACGAGGCCTTTGCAAGTTTTATCATTGAGGTTCCCTAGAAACTGCTTTAAATAAGGGCAGTTAGATGCAGTGTCATTGGGGAGAGTTGTGCAAGTTTTTAAGTGTGCATCACATGCAACGGAGAGTAATGAAAGTAAATACAAAATGCATGTTTTCTCCCTGTGTAGGTGTCTTATCCTGTCTAACCAAACTGCTGTTTGACAAGCATTTGTTCTGTGGTTTTTTGTGTCTTTCAGCAAAGGGTGAACCATCAGATAAGCCCTTACCAGAAGACAGCCTCTGAAGGAGTCAAGAGCAGGTAGGGATTTTTCTTCGGATGATATCTGTGAGAAATATTTGCTTGTGGGTTAGATGATGAGCTGTGCGACCGTGAGGGAGGAGAGGGGCTGGCCTGGCGTGGTCGTTGCTCAGCCAAAACCAAGCTCAGAGCAGACTCTCAGCCTGCCCCAATGCTGGCACGAGGGCTTGTGCGCAGGCCTGGCTGAGGCTAGCAGAGCAGCTTGCGTGCCTGTACCCAAGTGATTCGGCTCTCACCGTGGCCAGCTCAGCACCATGCTGCCCACCTGGCATAGGAAGGGGTGGCAAGATCAGGGCAGTGTGTGACCTCCAGTGCCGGTCAGGAGGCTGACAGGAGAGACATGGAGATACAGACATGAAGTGAGCTATTGAGGTTTTGGTTTCCACCCCTTTTTGCATGCTTTTAATGAATGTATTGGGCAGGGAAATACACTCCATCCCACATTTGTGTGTATAAAAAACAGTGCAGCTGTGAACAATGTACTGTTATCTGCTTTCATGTGGTCACCTTGAAGGTTTAAGCTTGAACACCTGGATTAGGAGAAATCAGATATTGTGCCATGTGTCCTTCAAATGGTTATTTCAAATGTCTGCAATCTTGGCAAGGCTTTATTGCAAAGGCAATATGAAATAATTTTCACTACATGCCCAAAAACAGACTGGAGAAGCATTGAAATTGTTAAAGATCTAGATGTGCTGTGAAAATTCAACTGATTATGCTGTATCTTGTTTGAATTTTTGATTCCTCTCCTGCTATCTTCCCTTGGTTAGTGGTCAAGTCTAACTTTACCTCGAAGCTCAGCCCTGTAAGACACAGCTTGTGGCTGATTGCATCTGATGGGGGAGAAAGGGGCTTGCACTGGAATCTTGCTTTTAATCTTTGTGCATAAATTAGGACATATCAAGGCTGTGTGGGCCACGCAGCTGGTCACGCCTCGGCTATGACGTGGTGCTGAAAGAGCACCACACCAAATAGCGCTGAGAAAGGGCTTGGTGTCTCTGCTGGCAAACTGGACTCGTGAACTGAGGACAGCTCTTGGGAAGAGCTATGGTAGTTCACAGTGGATGTGGAAACGGGCTAAGAAGACTAGAGTCTTTGGCTGCCTGGATTTTATAGTTGGCTAAAGCTTCACTGCCTCAGCTTTTCTTTCTGAAGAAAAACAAAAATCAGTCATGTGCTGGGCTTGCTTAATGCAGATACTAACTTGCTCTACCCATATTCCAGGTCATAAAGCTTCGCTGCCTCAGCTTTTCTTTCTGAAGAAAAAGTTATGAGAACAAAAATCAGTCATGTGCTGGGCTTGCTTAATGCAGATACTAACTTGCTCTACCCATATTCCAGGTCATTCCAGAAATGATGCAAATGTGCTTTGGGCAATGCTGAGCTAATGAGCTGTTGAAAGAGAGAGTATTTTAGCTTCAGTTAGGTGCCAGGTTATCACGTAGTTAGCTGCCAGGTTATCACATCCTCGTTCCTTCAGGATGCGGGGAAAGCAAGCACGCGTCTGCCTGCAAGGTGCTGTGCCAGCAGCAGCCCTGGGGATCGGTGGCTCTGCAGAACAAACAAGGCTGCTGGTCCATCTTGGGGAGCGCAGCTGGAGAGCAACAACTTGCCCCTTGCTCTCAGCATCGTGAGCCGTATGTCTCTGGGTTTTGAGAGATCTGTGTGTTGAGAGGTCTGGGTTTTGAGAAGCCTTGCACTGCTGGATTGGATTCTCTGCTGGATTTTCGTGTCCGTGCATTACGGAAGACACAATCCTGTGCTTCCTTAGCTGGAGGCTGGTTCAACAACGTGCTGTCAGCCGAACGGGCTGAGCCTGTGTCCTTGTCAGCAAGATGTACCTACAGGTGCCAGTCTCCGGCTGAAGAGCAGACCGGTTGTGTTTGCATTTCCGTGTATGCGCTGCTGCTTGGCAGATTTAGTGGTAGGCACAGTTGTAGTCACTTGATATATCTGAAAGGAAACACAAGTTCCTTTTTCGTGATGTAACACCAGGAGCTTTGTGCTTTCAGACAACGGGTTGGTTACCGGAGCCGGTATTTGGACTGGCAGGGCTGAAGCCTGAGGGAGGACCGCAGACCTTTCTGAAGGGCTGGGTGGCACAAGGGGCACTTGCACAGCCAGGGTCATTTTGGGGCATGTTTTAGAACACGTGTTTACATATTGTTATCAGGGCAGACTTGGCAACAGGTCATCTGAGGGCAGCCATTCGCGGGGATGACCAGATTGCCTTGGCTGTCTTTAAAGGGTTTATCCCAAGAGGCAGCTGTCCCAGTTGAAATCCAGCCAACAGCCAGGTAGGATTCCGTATTCCCCGGCCATACCCAGGCACCCGCCAGCCCCCACCCGCAGCGCGATGAAACGTTTTGCACCAGCTCTCGCGGCCGTCGCTGGGTTTCAGACGGGCTGGTGCTCAGCTCTGCTCCGTGTCCCTCCCTCCACCTCCTCCCCATCCAGACAGGAGCCAGGAGCAGACTCTCCAGATTTCCTTCCAGTAGGGCAAGGCTGAACTCTTCCTCCTGTAACCAATTAGAATATGCTGAACTATGAAGACTTGTCTTAATTAATGCTTTAAGTAAGGTTACAGCTAGAGCTGGGGAAATAATCAATAGTGAATCATCTACTCGGCAAATTCAGCTCTTTTCTGTGGGTGAGTTATCTGTAAACAGCTTGCAGTTTTCTCCATTCGTTCATTATTTAGAATTATTTCCCAAATAATTCCTTCAAATTGCTTTTAGTCTGCCACTTGTTTGCAAGCAATGTGTTGAGAGCATCTGATCCTCGCTAGGCAAGCTGCGATCATTAGTTTGCGGTGGGACAAGCAGATATGTGGCCTCGTGCTGGGTCCCTGAGTGGAGCAGCCCAGCTCTTACTGTCCTCTTTGATAAATTCAGAATAGCTCTAGGCGAGTGCTCCCCGTTCCTTGCGTAGCATCCCTGCTTGCAGCCCACAGCCTCGTTAGTTAAGTCCTTCATTAGGAGACTCATCAGGGTGCAACATGGATTTGGACTCCATCCCTTCTGGGTTTTTCCTGAACTGGTTCCCATATGGTCTGTTGGTTTTATCAGGAGCAAGAGCTTCAAAATAAGCAAGTCTCAGTGGCTTTGGGTATTTTCATGGTAACCGGCCTGTGTGGGGCACCAGCAAGAGGGCAGTGAAGATGCCAAAGGCTGTCTGACACCTCGTTCAGCCCAGCCTTGCCCTTGCAGCCCCACTTAAATCTCACTGGTACCCAAATCCATGGTGGACTGGTCTCTGTGGCGGAAGACCAACTCTCATTTATGCATGTCACTGTGTCCAAAGCGGCTGTGACCCTGAAGAAACTCACCAGTCATCCCAGGGCTCTTCCCGTGTCCCTCGCTTACAATATGCCTTCCCCTGTTATAATCACTGCACCATCACAGCTCCAACGAGGCTGTGGCAGTTTCGATGATTAAAAGGATTTCTGCTTGGTAAGAACTGGAGTGAAACTCATTTCAGGTAGCAGCCAAACAGCTGCTGGATGGTACACAGTTTCATTTACTGCTGACATGAACTGGATTGTTTTAAGCAGAGGATGTAAATAGTTTCTGACATAAATCAAAGAAAACACCGGCTACGGGTCAGCCGCACTCTGGGGGTTCACTTCTGTGTATCTGCCGAGAAGCCAGACAGGAGGAGCCTGCTGCTCTCCCAGATTGCTTAAGCAGGGTTTATCTGGGCTGCAGTAGGAAGGATTGCCCAGTGCTGGGTGATTTTGACGGATCCCTTTCCCTCCCAGCACGGTTGTAGCCCCCAGTAAGGCAGATCTCAGGACGCGACTGCACAAGACCAGCACTGGCAGTTGGACCAAGGTCCATCATGCCAGGGAACAGCCGGTGCTGGCGCAGGAGCTCAGCCCTCTTCTCTGGGAGCGAATGTGAGCCTTGATCATCTGATAACTGAATTGGGGGAAATTGTCATCTGTTGCCCTGTGGGACACACATGCCACCATCCCCAGGGTTGCTGCTAGGAAGGATTCTTCACCCCACCATGGCGAAGCCACCGCTCCCTCCTTCCCACTGCCAGGGCCAAGGGCTTGCTGGGGCCAGGCATCACCTCTGCTGTGGCTGGCGATGCAGAGAATTTGGGGAGGTAACAGAAGAGGTTTCACTGTATTGAGTGATACAGTCCAGAAGAAGATAGAGACCACTCCCACTCTCTTTCTGTGGAAAAGAGACAGAAGGAGGAGAAAGGAGTGCTGCGTAAACCTTAAGAAATCTTGGCCTCAGTGAAAAATGAGCCCAGTGCAAAAATACACTGAGCACCCATACGGTGCTGCCTGCAGTCTGGGGAGCATTCCCACAGCCAGCGGTGGTGTCCCGGGGCTGCAAGTGCAGTCTGCTGGGTGCAGCAAATGCTCCAGGCTTGCTCCCTCCACAGGAGAGGGACACTCATGTAAAATAGAGGCAGCCCCCTTGGCCAGCCTCTTCCTTGTTCCAGGTCCCCGCAGCAGCTGTGTATCACCACCCTGGTGCCGCACGAGCAGGAGGAGAGGGTCGGGCTGTGGGTTGTTTTTTTTTCTCTCTCCTTAAGTCAAAATCAATGATGATGACAGAGTTATAAGGTGAGCGATGGGAAAGGAGAAGAAAGCACCCGGTGTCAAATTTGATGCAGGAGGCAGTTAGAGGAACCTATTACTAGTTCTGTTGCCTTAGGGTATGTTGGTGGGTACATAGGAGAGGGTAATGTCAGCGAAACGGGAGAGCAGTCTCTTTCCCCTTGAACCCTTATCATTAATGTGGAAGGCATACATTGTCAGCTATTAGTCTGGAGGGGAGGGAGAACAGCACGCGAGATGTCTTAGTTTGGAAATGGAGTCTGACTCATCGTCGTCTGGTGTGTGAAGGATGGAGGGTTATTGTAACTGTTGTTGTTGTTGCTGTGATTATTATGAGTATTATAGCATTTGGGAGAAGATAGGGCTCTGAGGGCTCTGCTGCCTGTCACTGCAGCTTTTGATGAGTAAAGACTGAAAAGCACGGTGCGGTGAATTCTCTGGGTGATTTGAGCCTGATTTCAAAGCGCGATGGTGGAGTCAATGGCAGGGATGCTCTGTGTGACCAGCGAGGGAGCAGGTCTGTGTCCTCATCCCGCAGTGGCGCTGGGCACTGCTGAGAGGACACAGATTGTTGTGGGAGAGACTTTGCAAGAGAAATTAAACAAACATGTCTGAAAATGGTTTTAATTATTCCTACTGCTGCTGTAATCATTGGTGGAGGATGAGGAGCTGCATTCCCTGTGACGCAGGGAGTATCTGCAGGCACAGATTTGGGGTCTGAAGTTTGCACGACTTCCTCCCTGGAAACATGCCCGAGAACAGCATCAGTCCATCTGCTTTGCACCTCAGCAGCAGCTTTTGTCCAAAGACACCAAATATTTCGTGCAGCCTCAGGTGAACCCGTTTTCCAGAAGGTGGCTCCTGCAGGCGCAGGTAGGGAGTTGCTGTCCCACACCTCCGCTCCCTGCCTCTGACTTACCCACTTGATACAGTTTCCCTCATTTAGGAAATGTAAATAATTCCTTGGGCTCTGTTAATCCCTAGATTACATGGGTAATTCCTGTTTGCATTAATGGGAGGATCTCTCTCAAATTCTCTGCATGTGAATGAGCATCACACGGGCTCGCTCAGTGGCGAAGCCACCTCCCCTCCTCCAGCGCCGGCTGGATTCAGTGACGGATCTGAAAGGAAATGCAAAATTAGATCTTTTGCCTCAGGACGTTCATTTTTTTTGGGGAGGCACAGTGCAAATGATGTCTATTATTAACTCTGGCCGTTAGTCAGTTCCTTCTCTATCTGGCTTTGCAGTTGTGGCTTTCAGAGTCGTCTCCCAGGTGCTGCTGCCACAGTGTGAAGAGCTGGGGAAGGCGGTCCAGCTCCAGGAGGTGTGAGAAAACCGAGTTGCGAGCAAGTAAAGCAAATCCATCCTCTCTGTGCTTTGTCCTGCTGGCAATTGGCATGTACAGACTCCCCAGTATCCTAGATTTTGGGTTCACGAGGTCACCCCCAAGCCTTTTGTCCCCATGCTCTGTCTGGATGGGAGAACACGGGGGTGGCTGCAGGTCCCCACGGGCGCAGATCCGAAAGCCGGGGCTGCCCCGCAGGGATGAGGGCAGAGCAGGGCACTGGCTTGCTGCACTGCCCCTCCTTGCTCTTGTTCGTGACCGAAGCTCCCACTGCCGCTCACAGGGGAAAATAATTAATTAAGCCAATTAATGAAGATAAATTAGAGTAGCAGCTTTGGAAAAATACCATCGGTCAACAGCAAACTGTTCCCTGGGGTGGGCTGAGGGGGCTGCAGGGCACTGCTCGCCTTTCCTCCCCGTGCCGAAATGCCACCAACTGGGAGAGATGCCCTGTGGGGACAGCCTGCGGTGGTGGCCAGAAGCCCTGGGTGGGGATGCTGTTGCCTTAGGAGCTGGGCGTGTTGAAGGGAATAACAAAATGAAAGGGGAGGGACAAAAAAAAAGGATGAAAAACCAAACCAAAATACCCTCAAACCTGTCACAGAGCGGTCAGTGCTCCCAGTACGGTCAGGGCAGCAGGGCGGGGATGCTGCTGAGGTGGCCTCAGCCCTCCAGCCTCGGGGGCTGTCACTCAGCTCCTTCATTAGGAGGGAAAAAAGTGTTTTAGAGCCTTCACTTCCCACAGTCATTTTATTTCAGAGCTCCTGCAAATCAGGGTAAAGAGGGTATGAGGTTCACTTTTGCGTGTGGATTGCTAAGTGAAAAGAATACTCTTAGTTTGGGGAGTGATTTGGTGGGGATCCGAGTGGGCTTGGGGGGATTTGGGGACGTTCTTGGGGTTGGGGTGAGAGGAAGGTGGAAGAGCCTCAGAACCCTTTATGCCGCTGCGGAACTTGTGTGCCGTCAGTATCATCTGCAGGGGGGAAAATAAAAATCAGTTAGCTGAGCAGCAAGATTGGTTTTCTTGTATTATTCCAAAAACATAGGACTGTTATTTATTTCATTAGAGTGAACCTTTCTGTAGCTGGTAAATGAATTCTGAGAAGCGAGAGGAACCCCGGGATCAGGGACTTTACTTCATTTGGGATTGTGTGTAGCTAATATTCTGCTTAAATAAATACATTTTACTAATTGGATTACTCAGACAGTGTAATATACTGCTGGATTTTCAACACGATGCTAATAAATTGTGTGGAGAACTTAATCATGTTAGCTTCCAAAAAGCTTGTAAGAGATGAAATTAAAAAATAAGTAGAAGTTGACATCTATTGCATTTCACAGTGTCTTCATTTTCCTCATCCTTCTTAGAGTTCTCCTTACCGAAGCGTGGCTGATGTGGATTTTTTTTATTAGTTTTTTTTTTCTAATCTGCTTGTGATTAGGGAGGACATAGTGTTAGAGCAGGTCCTGTGGGATGGTGGCAGCCAGCTTGTGTTTGTCTCTTCTTGCGCTGATTCATGCCGAGGTAGAGGGAGCGAGACCTTAACAGAAGCAGCGAGACCTTAACATCACCTTCTTGGAGGCAAAGGTGTTGTGGTTTGTTTTCTCGGATGCATGGCAGAGGGGAATGAGGCTGGAGATGCTCCCGAAAGTCAGAAAGGCTGATGCTGAGGATGCACAGCGAGCCCAGGCTGGGTGTCTCGCCCAGCACACCCCACAGGTCGCTGCGGTCGGTACAAGTGCTCCCTCAGTGCCGGGGAGTTGTTGGAGGATGCCCAGGATCCTCCATATCAGCAAGATGATGGAGCACGTGGCGCTGCCGCTATAATCCATCGCTGCTGAAACACAGCTTCCTTCACACCACCACTCAGCTCAGCTGCGTGCTTCCACCAGAAAGAGAAAATGGAAGAAATATTTTTTTTTAAAATTCTCTGATAGAAATATATGGTGAGAGAGCGAATGGCTCTCTCTCCCTCTCTAGGAATCGGTGACACACGGTCTGTTAAAAACAGATAACTTGTAGCCCCATCAATAGAATAACGCCATGGGTTATAGAGGGAGCTCGAGCTGTATTATTTAAGCTGTGGCCAGCTGTCGATAGGGTCTGCTCTTTACTGAGAAATAAATGCCAGGCAAAGGCAGTTTTGTGGCTCGAGCCAAGGGGCTGGTGAGCCTGCTAATTGATGAAGTCTGCTCCGAGGATCCGGCAAGAAGGACAGCTCGCTGGCCTCTTACACGGATCAAACGCAATGCTCTGACACCCGGTGTTAGCCTGGGGTAAGGATGCTTGGTCTTAGCTCAAATTGTACCCCGGCTCCTCCTCCAATGGGTTCCCTCTGCTACACAGGTGTCTGTCACAGCCGCCCTGCGCGGTAACAGGTTTTCTGTGATCCCAGTTCATGTGGGCTTGATACCAGCACCTCCACAGGATGGAAATAATAATGTGTGTTTGCAAATAGCTTACCAAAACGATGCTTCAGCGCTAGGAGCTAAGGGGTTAAAGTATCCCTTCATTTCCCTGGGAGCTGCCTATTTGGACTCCCCTAAATTTTTCCGATGTGTTCGATGCATCAAATGGTGATAATTGTTGTATCAAAGGGGCACATGGGGAAATAATTTGCCTCTCTGAAGTGCTATGAGATGTTTAGATGAAAAGCTCAGCTGCCGTGATTGGCACTAAAAAGGAGGAGTTGCCAGTTCTTGTTAGGGGGTTGGTTCCCCATGAAGGTCTAGATGTGTGGTTTGGTGACCAGAAATACTGCCCCCACCCCTCCAGCGAACTCCCTGGTTTTTAGTCTGAGGCAGTTTTTGGTGAGTGACCAGCCAATTTCCACAGAAAGAGAAGGCAGGAGCCGGCGTAGAGGCCAGCTCCTGATCCTGGCTGCATTTCAGAGAGTCAAACCCAAACCACCCAGATCAAGCCAAGTGTCTGGGAGCAGCAGGGGCTCAAAAATCCAAAAAATCCAAGTCCAGTCAGTGCTTATGGGCGCTGAGCCCTTGGCTGAGCCATGCTGTGTGGGAGCAGAAACTCTGTGCCACTGTGCCTCCCCTCTCCCCCTCCCATTTATATCTGCTCCTGATCAAAGTTTCCTTTTTTTGTTCTATTCCTCATTTAAAAGAAGTATTGTCTGCGTGAGGCCTCACCCTGCATTTATTTATATTTTCGCTCACAGTGGGGTTTAAAAACAACAAACCAGCCCCTGAAATGGCAGCAGCTTCCCCATAACCTGAACCTCATTGAAATACTAATAACTAGGTTTTGATGCAGCTTTGTGGGTATTAATGCAAATGTTTTTCTGACTCTCCAGGTTTAATAGCAACAGCTTATACAACTCTAATTAGCATAACAAAATTCAGTGATGAGGAGTAAAATGCTTGTCTTGTTTGATGTTTCCTGGTAATTAGCAAGAATAATGATTTATGCAGCGTTCCTGGTTCTCAGCTCACAAAAGATGGCAGAGAGCACTCTCTGCAGTTAACTCTGGTCTGGTGGGGAGGACGGAGCTGATGGAAAATACACGTTGCCCTCGATTCCCGAGACCCAGGCGCGCTCACGCAGTGCGTGTGTTACTGTGAACCCCAGCACAGATGCAGTCCGAGGGCTCGGGGGGATTTCCCTGAGCACATTCCCGTGTGCTGGGCCACGCAGAGGTGTGTGAGCAGGTGTCGCGTGGGCACTCGTGCTCTCGCCAAGTCTGAAACGGCCTTTTGGGTAGGGATGGGCAGCAACCGTGCGGCTCTTTTGGGTTTGGGGACTGGATTTGTGTGTGCTTGATGCACTAAGTTTTCCCGTGCAGCTGGGCTGGTTTCCTTCTCTTATTGCAAATATGGGGGACAGGGAGCCCCTGAGGCAGATCTGCTGCCGAGGGAGGGAGGGTCTACCCAGCGGTGCCCTCTCGGTGCCCACACTTGCTCCCGGCAGCAGTGTGCAGCGTTCAGCCCAGAAGAAACCTCTTCTCCATGCCTTCGACTAGACATTTGACCCAGGGCTTTGTAAAACACAGTGACTCGCCTTGTGTGCTCTGCTTTTGGGCCAGGAGGAGTAAAGATTAATAGAAAAGAGGCTGCTGCTGGTGTGGCAGACACTGGCATTTCCCAGATTGAAGCCCTGAGCCTGTGTTTGCAGATGCAGGGCTCTCTATTGCCTTAATTCTTCTCCCCGGCTATGAACCCTTCTCCTTGGATCTGGGGGGACCAGCAGGCTCTGCCAGGCCAAGAAACCCCCTTCATCCCTCCTTCAACATAACAGGGGAAGGATTAAAAGCTGCTGCTGCTGCTTTGTGGTACCCTCAGCGCTCCATCACCCGCCACAGGGGAGCTGAGAGGAACAGTCTGCGCCGTGGACCTCTGGGGAATGCTCTTGGCAGTCCCTCTGCTCTCTGTGTCATTAATGTGGTGTGAGTTATGGTTTTGCCATGGGGCCAGGCATGTGAAGCCCCTGCATCAGCCACAGACTGTTATCTCTGTCTCCTGCTAGCTCCTGCCCGATCCCCCAACACCATCCTCTCCTTACAGAAGCATTCATTGTGTTAACAGCTGTAAAGGAAACCACCCAGGGCAGTAAATTTTGAACTAGTAAAAAGAAACTCTCCTTTCACGTGGTCTGTACTTGGCTTTATGGAGGGCAGGGCTGAAGGCACTTATTGAGATAAACATTCCGGCTGAGTTTTTAAAAAGGCTAAAAAATGTTGACCATTTGTGGGGTATGTAAGATGGCAAAATTAAGAGAGACGTTAAACTACCTGCTAGTGAGCATCAGATGAATTTCTGTGGCAATCTGGAAGCAATCTCTGACTGTGCACGCAGCAACCCAGGCAGGGGCTCGGCCAGCACAGCTCAGAGGAGAGCTGCTGCCTTTCTGAAGCACCACAGCTTGGATGCAGCAGCAGACATGTCAGTAGCCTGATCCCATACAACAAATCCTTTGTTTCCTTGCTAAGAAAGCTAATTTTGCAAAGCAAAAGACTGAATGATGTGTAATCTGTGAGTGCTTCTAGTCTGTGGTGCTCCTGGGAGAGGGAAATTGTCATCTGAGGAATAGGACAGATGCAACCTGGGCAGCTCAATTGTATTTCCTCCTTCCCTCCACCCTCCCAGTGTTTCTGAAATGGCTCCTACCATGAGACACCTCGAGACAAGATGCATTCATTCATATTAATAACATTTGAGTATCTGCATGGGTAAGGTGGCTCAGAGAGAGGCATTCAAGATGAGAAGAATAATTTGGTCCAGGCAGTCTTTGCAAACCACTCTGGGGAAAAGCTTTCCCACCCTGAGTGCAGTGGGAAGCTTTTACTGCGCTGTTCACATAAGAAAGCACAAGCTGATCTGACAAGCTGCAAATGCCGGCGTGAAATGTCCCCTCTGTCCCCTCCATCTCCTCCGTGCGGCAGCTTCTCCATGCCCAGTGCTGCCTCGTTGCTTCCCTGGGCCAGGGCCTGGCCCCCCACCAGCTGCGGGGGACTTGGAGGGCTCTTAGGGGCATCTGGGGTCACGCTTTTTCAAGCTATGCAAAAATCACAGGGTGGCAATCGTTCTCCTTGCACCCGGAGCCGGGATGCTCCAGCCCATCTTGCAGGCTGGGGGCAAGGCTCCCTGCTCCGGGAGGCACTGGGCTGCTGTCCCTTCCCATAGAGTTTTCCAGGGTCTCCCAGAGAGGAAATTCCTGCGGGGTGAGATCATGCCCTCCTCTCCACGGGAGGTCAGATCTGCTGGGGGGCAGGAGCTGAGCGATGAGGGAGAGATCCTGCCTCTGCAGCCGCTGGACCCTGCTCACCCAACCCCTGCAAGGTGTCCCAGCATCGCCGCGCTTTTCATAGCGACACTTATTTGTTAGCAAAGATTCAGCACGCAGTGGTGGCAAACTGCATCGCTCTTCTCCCGTCCTTAGTGGTTGCTTTGGCGTGTTTTCCTGTTTGTGCCCTTCTGAAGGATAACAGCATCCCATGGTGAGCGCAGCCCCTGTCCTTGTACCCAGCCCCTGCTCAAGGTGAGGCATCACAGAGATGCTTAGAGTTGAGCCTGACCCTCTCTTTTGCTAGATCTCGCTACACAAATGTTTTATTTTTCACGCAGGGGTTTTATTTGCTGTAGAAATAATTACAGTTTGATTCAATGCCTTTAAGATCTTGTGCTCAGCTTGTTAGTGCAGCGTGTAGCAATGAATTGCCTCTAGAGCCAAGGTTAATGGGGAGAGCTCAGTGCCAGTAGGAAAAGGACCCTGAGAGGCAGATGGGCAGAGCACGGTGTGGTCAAGCAGGGAATACTGCAAACGTGGATGGATACGTGACTGCATATTAAAAAAATTGTTTTGGCTGTTGTGTGTCAGCCAGCAGGCAACGGCACACCTACAGCTTAGTGCCACTTTCTGTGGGGTGTCTGGAGAGTCACATCCTCTGCTGCAAAATATATCATATACCTTGTTGCTTCCCCAAATTTAAGCAAAGATACCCAAGCTTCAGCAGCTGCAAGGCAGGGATGCACTCTGGCTCATAGCATCTGTGTCCATGGGTTTCAGGTCTGAAGGGCTCTGCAAGTTGTGGATGCCATTATAAATGGTTATGGCAAGCCATGGGGGCTTCAGAAGGTGTCTGGGGTCTAAGTTGGTGGCACAGGCTGGATCTGAGGTGACTCATCTGGTGCTTGAAGGGATTTTGTGGACTGAGCTGACTCTTTGGAAGGGATTTTTATGCTCAAAATACAACTCTCAGAAAAGCTTTTCTGCGAGCTGTCTCCAAGGTGGTCATCCTGGAATGAGGCGAGATTTCTCTGCAGATGGCAGCTGGTCCACCAGCTCTTGACATCCTGCTGCTAAACACTGCCAGGTAGAAAGACCAGCCCTGCTGGTGTGTATAGACCCACCGGGGGGACCTCCCTGTGGCCAGAGGGTGCCAAAGGGGCTCCTCAAGGAGACCTCAGAGAGGGGGGTTGCAGGTAACTGGGTTTCCAACACGGCTGCAGCGAGGAGCCCAGCATCAGCTCCGGCGTGAGGTCACAGAGACAAGGCAGAGGGAGAAGAGCCTGGAGCGGGTGCTGCTGTAAAACATTTCCGTCCCTCTCAGCTTCCGAAAGCATGCAGGCTTCCCAGAGCCTGTGTGTGCGTGGATGTGGATGATGTAAAAGTAAAATTGGCCTTCTTGGGTTCTGAAGAGCGCAGTTTGCAGCCGGAGATGGATCACCAATCTTCCAGGGAATTGTGCTCTACAAGGTTAAGCATGTTTGCAGAAGAAATATGGATAATGCTCTTATCATGTATGACCTTTACTGTATGTGTAACATTGTCAGTGACAAAAATGCCATTTTTTAAATGGTTTTCACACTATGGTATCCAGCCATTAATCATGATGTATGTGAGTGACTCTATATTGTTTCTCTGAAATTGCAGCATTAGATTACCTTCCATCCCGGCTGCTCACATGAATTGTACCCCCCGTTACCATGAGCAAGGTTCCTATTTTCCATGCCTAATGTCATTCTGGCCCCACGTTTACCCAGAGGACCAGAGACAAACTTCCGAGGCACAAAGACTGCAGCTCTCCTCTCCTTCCTCAGCAGACAATTTGTGCATATGTGCGTATAAATGGTGCACTTACTTTAAGATGTCTCTCTAATCCAGGAGTTGATAAATGACTCTTTCAGACGCCTCTGCTGATGTTGCATTTTTAATGTAGCCAAACTGTAGCTTTGGCTCTAGTCTGTGTATCCCTGCTACTGCCATCTCCGCTCTGCGTGGGTTAATGTTTCATCTCGCCTGGTATAATTTGAGAGTTTTTACTTCCAAACCGTATTTTGATTTACAGAAGGTAAAAAGCAGTTGGCAGTTTGGTGTTTACTCTTTTGTGGGCTTTTTTTTTCTTTTTTCCCCCCTAATGCAGTGAGCTTTCAGGTGCAAGCGCTGCTTCTCACTGTACATAACTAATTTTTATCTTCCCTGCCTGAGGAAAGATGCCACTCAAAAGGGATGTCAGACAAAACCCCTTACGTCCTGCTTGAGCTCTGGAGGTCACGGTGTGAGCTGAGGTCTAACTGCTCCCCCTGTAACACCTGCCAGTACAGGACTTGTGCAGAGATCAAAAGGAAAAGAGCTCTCAGGCAGTGACTAAATAATGTGGTCATTATTTGTTGCCCTGACTACTTCTGTCTTTTCCCCTTTTATTGTTGGTGTTAAAGCACCCACTTGAGAGCTGGGCTGGTTTCAGCACAGTCCCAGCTATGGGCATGCTGTTCCCAGCCCTGTGCCTGGCAGCACCAGGTGAGGTCAGTTGTTCTGCTGGAAGACGGGACCACAGGCCACATAAACATGGCTTTGGAGGTATCCCTTGTCTCTTAGGGGTTTGCCTTACCCATGGTGTCACCATAGGCTTGTTGGGAGCTGATGTCTCTTTGCTACTGGAGCGGGAGTGAATTAAATGAGTCAAAGCGAAGCGAAGACTTTCTGATGGAAATAATGTGGACGTGCTCCATCCATGCAGAGCTGTGGGTATCCGTGGGGGAAGAGGGATTCTCAGCATTTCATGTCTCCAAATGTAACTCATTAAGGCCTAATCTTGCTCGTTCTCATCAGTGTCAAACAGGAATGAGGCCACTGAGATCACTGAGCCCTGCAGCTTGAGTGGAGGAGAGGAGAATTAGTCCATTGGGATGAAAATTATTTTAGAGTAACAAAAACGGTCTGTGTTTTTGTAGCCTACTGCTGATTTTGAGAAAGACCCCACTGGGCTTCTGACACCGTGGGTGACCTTGGGTGAACCGCAGGTACCTTTGTCTCTGGGCTGCGGTATCTCTGCCTTTCCCCTACTTTTGTGCAACGTGAGCCGTCTGTCCCCACCAGCTTCATCGCTCCTTCTGTCCCCACCGACCCTCACAGGCTTTGCTGCTGCCCCCCAAGGAATACAGAAACGCCCACAAACTGGACACTTGTGGCTATAGCAGCCCTTGCTCTACTGGATTTACGGGCTGTGAGCTCTCACCGGGAAGTGCACGGCAGGATTTTGGGCACGGCTGAGCCCGTAGCCCCGCGTTGCTCTCCCCGGACCAGAGCCCTTCTGACCAGCCTCCTCCTGCAACTGCACAGGAAGGTCTTGAGATGAGTAAATTACGTGTAGGGGAGAGCAAATGCAAAACAAATTGCCCGTGCACATGAAAACAGGAGTGTCTCTTGTCTCTTTGTATCCCTATATGCTTTTGTTTCAAACTCTTGCTTTTTCAATGAGTTTCTCCATGCCACTTGCATTGAACTTTGAGCCTAATGGTGCTGCGAGAGCTTCCCATTTGTTGGTACCATCTAAAGTGTTGTTTTGTCTGCCTGCCTCAAACCTGTCTTAGACTCGTCCCAGACCTTATTTCTCAGTTTACTCCAAGTTGCTCTTTCCTTCCTTGCTTTACCGTAATAGTTAGCCCTGGAGAAAGTTTTGGGATCTTGAGATGCATACCCAGTCTGGCTGCTTTGGGGTGCAAAGGCCATTTTGGGAGATGGAACCTCCTCCCTGCCTCCCCTCTGTGGAAAGGTTGACGTTGGAAGCATTGCTCTGTGTTGCACGCCATGCGGCGAGTCAAACTCCGCTAAGTAACTAAATAAAGATGTAATTTTAATGATGATTAAATTGAAGCACCTCATTAATTTCATGTGAGAGGTGGGGAAGTACACGGCAGCTCAAAATTTGTCTGGCCGCGAGACGTCCCCTCTCAACGTCTGGTTGAGTCTAATTTAAGAATGTAAATTTAATGGTTCAGTAAGTAAAATTGCCTTTATTGTTTGGAATGGTTTGCACAGTAATTTACGAGCTAGCAAGGCTCATTTGATAGGAGTGTATGATGGAGTAGGTGACTACAGTGAAGGACATGTTTATCTTAAGGATACAGGGGAAGAACGCAGATCCGCAGCATCCGTAATCAGGGACCTTGGGATAACAGCGCTGCCTGGAGACTCGGGCGTGAGCTGGGTCCTCGGGATGAAGGAGCCCCGAGATCTCGGTCGTTGGGCACACCGAGGCGTGGTGTGGCATCCCTCGCTCTACGTGGTTCTGTCACTGGAGAC
>NW_009702844.1:70261-71729 GCF_000703405.1 Apaloderma vittatum
CGCCCCCAGCCACTCTGCATGAGAGTAACGACCCCCTCAGAGAGAGGGTTTTACCATTGAAACAGAGGACCAAAGATATTGCAGACTGCAGGAGGGGCAAGGAAATGTTTTCAGTTGCATTCAAGTATTTTTTTTTTCTTTTTTTTTTTCCCCATGGTCCTGCTTGGAAAGCATTTTGCTGGGATGCCTGATGGGCTCAGGCAGTCCGATAGGAAATGAGAGGATTGCTCTGTGTCTGGGGATGGTTTTCCTCAGAGGCACGAAGAGCTCTGGTCTCACCTGAGCCTGGATTTGTGGTGAAAGCCAGGCTCAGGTGTGGATGGTCCTGGTGACCTCTCATAGCCATCCTGCCACTGCTCTGCCTCACTGTCCCTCTTCAAGGCCCCTTCATACCTGAACCAGCTTGTTATTTTAGCGTTTCTTGCTTAAAACTGCTTGTGCTGAGGAGCTTGTAGTGGCTTTTCAACTTGAATTAAGCCTCACTACACACTTGTGTGCTGGAGAGTGATTATCACTCTTACCTTGTAGGCTGCTATGGGACATCACAGGGCGCTGCCGAGGCTCACCCAGATAGGCAGTCACAGGACTGGGACCCCTCCAGCCCTCCTGACAGCATCCTTGCTGCCAGACGCTGCTTCCAAAGCTCTTGTTCTAACAGATGAATTAAGGTAGCAAACTCTAGTTTGCTTGACTATAGGCTGGCTTCCAGAAAATCTGTCTAAGGCATGTTGCAGTTGTGGAAAAATAAAAAGAAAATGGAAGTGTTACAACAGACAACTGCTCTTTATAAGGAAACGTGGTGATACAGGGATAGGTAGGAAAGCCTAATCTTTAGAAAGGACAAAGACTTAGCATTTTATTGAGGTGGGCCCCCCATCATTGTTGTAGAGGTAACCCAGACAAACTCTTCACAAATCTTTTGGCTTAATTTTGCCCATCTGCCCAGGTTTTACCAAAGCCCCAGGGTAGAGAAGGGGAGTTACTCTGCACTCTCCTGGCTCATGGCTGTGCCCCACTGACAGATGCTGCACAGGGGGGAAATCTCACTGGGGTTTTCCCGAGTTTTGCAGCCCAGAGCCACGTCCTTTCCCCGGCGCAGGTAGCTGGGGACGTAGAGCAGTTGTTGCAGCTTCTGGTTGCTACAGCTGGTGGGAGCAGGGCCATGGTTTCCAGAGCTGCTCAGCTTAGCATTTGAGTTAGTGGTTAGAGATTTGAGATACACAAGGATCCTGCTTTTATTCCGAGGGTAAGAAGCAAGAGAGAAAACACTGCTTTGACGTGCTTTGGCCCTTCAAGCACCTTGTGGGTGGCCCAGAATACAAAAAGATCACTACCATGAAAGCTTTCCACATTGGTGACATCCTTGCTGCTCTGCTTGTACTCTCTTGCTTGGGTACAGCTTCTGGAGCTGCCGAGATATATTTAACCCCGTGGCTGCTGCATTGCAACGCGAGACTATTAGCAAGCC
>NW_009702844.1:71775-76439 GCF_000703405.1 Apaloderma vittatum
GTGAGAGCTGGGCAATGTGGGAAAAGGGATAATTAAAAAAATGAAAGGAAATCTGCTCAGTTGTAGGGACTGGTTTTGGGGCTGTATTCCTCAGGCTGTCTCTGAGATCTTGGGGTCATCTCTGCAGTGTGTCTGGCTGCCGGGCTGGGTGAGGGACTGATGAGGCAGCTTCAGCAAAGAGATGGGAAACTTTTTCTTCTGCTTTCTTTTCCCATCTTTGGCTGGGACCCACTAGCTGTGGTGATGGTGGAAAGGTGGTGAAAAAATGAAGCTTTTTTTTCCACGGGCTTCTTCCACTGAGGACAGCTGATGCTTTGCTATTACAGACTTTACAAATTTGGCAATTGATGCTTCCCATTCTCCTTTGCCTAATGATCATCCACCAACAATCCCGCTGCTGGTCAGTTTGAGCTGTGCTGCTGCAAGGAATTTCCTCAGCTGAGATGAATATCAGGATAAACTGTAACACTTGTTTATTGTTGTGGTTTCCCCTCCTTCTATTTGCTTCTGTTGAGTAGGAGAAAGCACACACCTGGGCTGTAAATGGCTGTTAGTTCTTTGCAGTTATTTCTTAGGTTGCTTGCCGAGATCTTGCAGACACCAGCTGGGAGGTGCTGGCTCCAGGCAGGCACCCTGCTTGTTCCTGCTTTATGGGAAAGGGCTGTTAGTTCAGCAGAAATACAGGGAAAAGCGCCGTCTTGGTGTGGGGAGAGTAACACCTCCACTTTGCAGGAGACAGAAGTGTGCAACTAACAGATAGCATTCAAGTTTCATCCTAACTGGTTTTAAAAACCTTTTCTTGCACTCCAAGATGAGCAAAGAGAAGTCGTGTGCTCGGCCAGCTGGGGCAGATACTGCGGAAACCCCAGGTGGGGCCACCAACACTGGCTGCTGGGGTACCCCAGGGGTGGTGGAGGCATCCGATGCCCCTGCTCAGCTCGAGGTTGGTTGCGGGGTTTTTTTGCATTGCATTTCCGCTTGCAGTGGGCTCCCCACTGCGTAGTCGTGCAGATTTGCAGCCTTTTGTCTCCAGCACTGGCTGCAAGGACGGGCAACCACCGGCTCCCCTGCCTGCAGCCCGCCCGGACGCGGGTGGTGGCTGCCTCTGCAGCATCCTCAGGCTCAAGGAAAAAAGTGCCTACAGAGCCGCTGTATCAAGGGCCTTGAGACCAATTTGACTGCATTAATTACCTTCTGAACCAGCCTGCAGCTTTCTGAAATTCCAGCATCATCCCCATCCCGAACACCTTGCAGATCCATCAAAGGGCCGGGGCTGCCAGGCACCCTGGGCAGGCTGAGATCTCTCGAGTCGCCCAGGCTCAATTATGTCTTTCAACACAGCTCGTCACCTCTAATCCTAAGGCCCAAATGTGAGGGCACCGACCTTTTCAAACCTTGGAAAGGTTGCTCAAATGAGCATGACAAGCCAAAAGGGAAAGAAAAAGAAAAAAAAAAAGGGAAAATAAAAAGGGGGAACAGGAAATTTCACCCGACATGGAAATTATTTCTTGTGTCGTCGTGAAGGGTTTTAGTCTGCCTTCACTTCCACAATTTAGCAATTTAGAGGTTTAGTAAAATTGTACAATCTGCAAGGAGAGTTAAATTGGTACGTTACAAAGCTTTACAAAAGATCTGTCCTAACTGTGTTAGGAAAGAGAATGAAATGTCACCGTTGGACAAATTAGTCCTAAAAAATTATAATCTCGGTTTTGGCTTTGCCTAAAATTTAGATCTTATATGGCAAAATGAGGGATATTTCTTCCAAAGTCTTGAAATGGTGGTAAATATTTTCAGGTTCTTTGTTTTAAATTTGTGGGAATGGGGGGTTATGGATGTGGTAAAGAGTTAATATTTTTTAGGGGGGAGACTGTTGTTATTTATATTGTGGTGTTAGGGTGCTGAGAGGGCTGGTAGTTCAGTTAGTTTCGATGGAGAGGAAATAAAAATTAGTTTTGATGGAGAAGAAATAAAAATTTAATGATGGAAAACAGATACGCAAAGAAACAACAAATTATCTGCCTGAGTTGCGCTGTTTTTTCCTGGGCAAAACACAAATAAAGAAAGTGCATAAATGATAATGAACTAAAATGTCAATAATTGAAGATCTGAGTCACATGGGTAGAGAAACTTTTGTACTCGCTCTCCAAGTTTCGATCTTACAGTGTCTCTTTCAGGAGCAGCTTTAGCTGTTTGAATCAATTTTTTGGATCGTGCAAACATCCATTGAAACAAATTTGGTTTTCTTCCCTGCTTTTCAGCTCTTTTCCATAGCCCTGGGATGTGACTGTCTTTATATTAATAGGAGCTGCTGCCTGACAACCATTAAATGTGCATTTAAGCCTTTTGCATACCCTGAACATGCTATAGCTGTTCCATGTCATGACTGCTGACGAGCGGGGTCAGGCCCTTTCCTCAGCAGATATTGCCGAGCCTATTAAGCTCTAACGGGGTTAGAACAATTGATATTTACAGCCCTGCCATGGCCAACCCCGTTTTTGCAGCCAGCAGAAGAGGTCCGATGCTGGGCTGAGCTCCTGCTGAGGAAGGTGTTTATCTCAATTCTGAAGGAAGGTGGAATTAGGGAGAGAAAGCTGGATGGGTTGAGTGCTGCTGCTTTAAGTTATACTGACAGAACCAGCTTTTTAGACAAAGTCTTTTGGAAACTGTTATGTGATGCTGAACGGGTGGTTTGTCAGGCTGGAAAAGCAGGGATCTGCTCACTGTTTCTCCCTGGGATGCAAATATGGCCTTTGGTGCTCTGCTCTGGTCCCATCCGAAGAGCTCAGTGATGACACCTGCTTGTGCATCAGCCACTGGATCCGCGGGCGATGGGTAAATGCACGTCAGGGATCGCTGCTCGCCGAGCACGGCCCGTGCTCTGCCCTGTTGAGGGGTTTGATAGTGCTGTGACTGTAACCTGACTGGAGAGCTTTCGTTGATGAATGCTTTGGGGTAAGGCACAGAAAAAGGTCAGAAATTTGAGGCACATAAAAATGGTGCAACTAGAGACCAGCTAAAGCCGGGGGTTGGAGTTGTGATGCTGGGCTGCTCGTGCCACGCAGGTGGAATCCCCAGGGTTCCCCAAAATCTGGAGCTTTGCATACCCAGGTGCCTTTGCAAAGACCTGGGCTGACACTTGGGAAGGCAATTAGGAAGTCCATTACTTGAATTCATGGTTTGTTTGTTTGCTTTTTTTTCATTTGACTTCAGACAGAATTGGAAACCAGAGAAGAGCCTGACCTGGTTACATAAGAGAAAATGTAAAAATAACCCATGAGCGTGAGAAGGGAAAGCACAGAAGTGGACCTGTATGACAGTTCCTGGCGCTGTCCCGGCTCCAGCAAAGATGCTCCTGCTTCTTGGTTGGATCAGTCTTACGGGGTGATTATTTCAACCTGCAGAAGCCTGCTGTTGCAATTAAACAGAGTGGAAAACAGAAAGGAACAGAGTGGGTAGGGAGGTGAAACAGCCTTGCCAGGCCAAGTATTAAATGATCTTTCGCTCTGAAATGGTTTGGGGCCCAGAAGACAAGGCAGAGAGCAAGGTGATGGAGTTTCCTTGGAGCTGCGACTTTGGAGGACAAGAGGGACGGCTCTGCAGAGCAGAGGCCAAACAGGTTTTTGGGCTTTGGCTTCAGGAACAGATTCGGCAGAGTGCTGGATCGGGGCACTTCTGGTCCGTACCTCACATCTGATGCCTTTCCCATTTGTACAGATGACTTGGAGGAAGGAGTGAGGAAAATGAAGCAAAGCCTGGTGTTTCCTTTCACCCAGGGATGTCACAGGGCTTTGCAGAGCCAGGCAAGTACTGTTCAATAATGGGAGATCTTGCAAACTGAGCAGGTTAAGTGACCAGCAAGGTGAGGCATTTGTTTCCTTGGGAAAGAGAAAGCATAGCTCCTGAGCCCCTAGGCTTCCTGATCCATGCGACTAAACAACAAAAAAATACAGAGGAAAACTGAATAGAACTCATTCTTTCAGCTAACTGCAGGTGACCACTTTCCCAGGGTAGTTGTTCTCTTTATTCCACTCGCTTTAGCATTCACGGTGCGCAAGCAGCCGGCTCGCGCCCTCCCGGCGGGATGGAAATGTCAGTCAAGACACGGAAAGTCCGAATCCCCCCATGTCACAGCATGACAAGGAGGGCTGGACGGTGGTTAAGTGAAGAGAATAAAGCTGATTTAGCACTCTCTGTGTTAGAAAGACTTTGAGCGGGCAAGTCGGTGTCAGCGCGAGGTGACTGAACAACAACCCCGGGTGTCCTCGGGGTGCACTTGCTGCTACAGCAAGAGCTGTTTGTGCACATCGCGAGCTGGAAGTGCCTGCCGAGCGGCTGCTGCTTTGGGGTTTTGCCTTTTAGTTTTAAAACCAGACATGTTTTGGAGTTGTTGGCAAGGTGGAGGTGGGAAGTGGCGTTAAGAAAATGCGTCCAAACCGTGCAAGAAGCCTCCTGAGGCAGAGGCTGTGCTGTGGCTCCTGTCGCCGGGCCCCAGACGCTGCTGGCAGTGCCGCGGGGCTGGGCTGGGTTTGTGCCACCCTGGGGGTCCCTGCAGAGGGGAGCCCTGATTTCAGCCTCCCTCTCCTTCCAGCCACCCGTTGCCATTTTGACTGGTTGTGGGTGGCTGGTGCCAGCTCTGACCGGGCGAACCCCATCAGCAGGGTGGG
>NW_009702845.1:0-26760 GCF_000703405.1 Apaloderma vittatum
TTCTTGTTATTCTTCACCACAGTGGCCATGTGACACCATCATGGCCAAAGCATTCCTGGGTTCCAGGCACTCCTGACCTGCAGTCATTGCAAGCTGGAACTGGTTTGGTTTCTTGAGCCCGAAGTTGGGCAATCATTCCATCTACCTGACCAAAGAAGAGCCAGGTCTATTGATTTGCCTGTTCATTGACTGAAAAAGCAAGGGAATTTGACTGTGAAGATTGAGAACGGGGTTCCTTAAACAGTGCTTTTAGGAAGAATAGTTATCAAGTAAAACATCAATCTTTCTTCTTTCAGAAGAAGTATTTGTTATTTGAAATGCATTTCAAGCATTTTGTTAATATGGCTACAAGACTGTTCTTTCTGTAGAAGGAGGGAAATTCAGAAGGCACACCTTAGCAGAGCTACAGAAATAATGGAGCACCAGCACTATTCCATTCCTGGTTCTGTCCATGCGAAGTTAGAGGGTGGTGATACATTTAGGAGAGGTTTTCTTTGTTCGGGTAACAGGACAGGAGTTCATTTGACATGCATAGAGAGAGAAAGGGTATTTCTACTGTTATTCACATAACTTGGGAAGTTATACTCCTAGTGCATCAGTGGTAGCAGAGAAATAGGATTCAAATAGGATATGTAGCATATATTGCATTCTCTGTGCTAGATGTGGATGAGAAACCCAGCAGCCTCAGTTGCAGGAACATGGTTTCCAATAAAAGAACAGTCTTACTTACTTGCTAAATGTCTCCCCTGGCAGTTGTGTCAACAAGCAGCTAACCACAGTATCTGTTATAGACTCATGTCTAATTTATTTCATGTTAATTAGGTTTATAATTACATGCTATCATTTAGTAAAATTGTTTACTTTCTCCCGTAAAGTTTCTGAGTCTTCAGATGGGGCTTTTTGACTGTAATTTAGGTGCAATTAGCCTTTTAAATATAGTGTGTGATTTATTCTGTCAGAAATGTGCTGTAAGAGGTAGCGCTCATAAACACAAAGAGTGGAGCTTCCCTTTTTCACAAAGCCATCTTCCTTCTCCATTCCTTGGTGTATCCAGAACAAACCAAGGCCAGACTGGATTAACTGCACATTTTTTTCACTTTGGCTCCAAGCAAAGACTTGAAGTGCTTCATTTAGTACTGCGCTGAACAGTACTTTTCCTTAAAAATATTCTCCATCTTCTGTGTTTGGGAGGAGTCACAGGGACATTCACAGCCAGGCAGTATCTTTGGTGTGATTTCAGTTTACTGCAGTATCTGGGGAGAAAGAGATGTCCCTGGAGCATTGGAAGAGGTACAAGACCTGAATGTATATACTTCCAGCTGCCTGCAAAATTTGTACCAGACTTTGAGCTGTTTTTCAGGAGTGTAAATCCAAACAACAAGGTTAATGAGGAAACATACCGTGCCTCATCCTTCTCTTCCCTCAAAATCCATGTGTTGCTGTGGAGAAGGGCTGATGTAGATGAGGTTCAGTAGAAGGCAAATGTAAATTTGTCTTTTCCTTGTGCTGTAAAATTAGGATTTGTGCTAAGAGACTGCTAGGAGGGCTTTTGAATTGTTTGGGGATTTTCCCTATGGGAACTATGTTTTAATTTTTCCATCAGTAGAAATTTTGTGGGGTGAAATACTTGAGCTAAGATTGTATCAAAATGGGCAGTAATCTCTGGCCCTGAAACCTTGAAGTCTGAACAGTATGGAGGAAGAAAAGATGCACAGAGATGAGGCAGTAGTATTCATGGAGTAAAACAGTAACTAGGCTAGCTGGGATTTGGCTCTTGGCCATTTGCTGTCAGTCCATTATCCTGATCACTGACCACACACAGAGGAGGTTTTTTAATGGAGATCATTAACAGCCACATGGAAGTCCTTGAATAGTAATGACTGTAAAGGAAGGCAGTTGAGATTAATGAAGTTCAAAAAAAAGAAAAAAAAAGTTTTACTAGAGACACTCAGTAAGTAGGATATGTGTCTTCTAAGAAGTATTCAGACTTCACTGATGCAAGGTAAAATGCCCTAGAAAGGAAGATGGAGAATTGGTCAATAGCAACTGTGAGTGCTGTAATGATCAAAGCAGTTAATATTTTTGGAAGGTAACAGTAAGCAAAATAAAATTATAGAATCATAGAATCATGGAGTCGGAGTGGTTAAGGTTGGAAGCAATCTTGAAGATCATCTAGTTCCAACTCCCCCTTGCTGTGGGCGGGAGCACCTCTCTCCCACTAGCCTAGGTTGTTCAAAGCCCCGTCCAGCCTGGCCTTGAACACTTCCAGGGATGGGGCATACACAGCTTCCTTAGGAAACCTGTTCTGGTGTTTCACCACTCTCATGGTGAGGGATGTTTTCCTTATAACTAATCTAAATCTACCCTCTTGCAGTTCCAGCCCACTGGTCCTTGTCCTATCACTACAAGACCTTGTAAAAAGCCCTTCTCCAGCTTTCCTGTAGGCCCTTTTCATGTATTGGAAGGCTGCTATTAGGCATCCAGGAGCCTTCTCTTCTCCAAGCTGAATAACCCCAGCTCCCTCAGCCTGTCCTCATAGCAGAGGTTCTTCAGCTTTCTAATCATCTTCATGGCCCTCCTCTGGAGCCGCTCCAGCATATCCATGTCCTTTTTGTGCTGTGGGCTCCAGAACTGGACATAGTACTCCAGGTGGGGCCTCACCAAAGCACAGTAGAGGGGGGAGATTACCTCCCTCGACCTGCTGGTCACACTCCTTTTGGTGCAGCCCAGGACACGGTTCAGCTTTTGGGCTGCCACTGCACACTGCCAGCCCCAGGGGAGCTCATCAGCTAACACACCCAAGTCCTTCTCCACAGGGCTGCTCCCAATCTGCTCTCTGCCCAGCCTGTATTTGTACTTGGGATTACATCAACCCAGGTGAAGGCCCTTACCCTTGGCCTTGTTGAAATTCATGAGGTTGGCATGGGCCCACCTCTCCAGCCTGTCAAGGTCCCTCTGGATGGCATCCCTTCCTTCCAGCATGTCAGCTGCCTCACACGGCTTGGTGTCGTCAGCAAACTTGCTGCGTGTGCACTCTATTGCCCTGTCCATGTCACCAACAAAGTTGTTAGACAGCACTGGTCCCAGTACTGATGCTTGCGGGACATCACTCATCACTGTTCTCCCCTTGGACGTTGAGCCATTCGGTCTAGCAATCCCCATTCAGTCCCCATGTGTTGCCTGATCTAGTTGAGAGGCATCCCTACCCATGACAGGGAGGTTGGATTAAATGATCTCTAAAGTCCCTTCTAGCCTAGGCTATTCTATGATTCTATGAATTCCTCATCCATCGGGTGGTCCATCAGTCAAACCCATATCCTTCCAGTTTAGAAACCAAGATGTCGCGTGGGACAGTGCCAGATGCCCTGCACAAGTCCAGGTAGATGTCATCAGTTGCACTCCCTTATCCACTGATGCTGTAACACCATTGTAGAAGGCCACCAAGATTGTCAGACACGATTTGCTTTTGCTGAAGCCAAGTGGGCTGCCACCAATCACCTCCTCTATATCCATGTGCCCTAGCAGCTTTTCCAGAAGGATCTGCTCCATTATCTGGCCAGGCACAGAGGTGAGACTGATGGGCCTGTAGTTCCCCGGATCTTCCTTCTTCCCCTTTTTTAAGATGGGGATTGTGTTTCTCTAGTAAGTTAATAGTGTTTCCTCTTTTTCCAGTCAGTGGGAACCTCCCCAGACTGCCGCGATTTCCTGAATGTGATGGAAAGTGGCTTAGTAACTTCATCTGACAGTTCTTTCAGGACCTGTGAATGGATCTTGTCAGGTCCCATGGACTTGTGCACCCTGAGGTTCTCTAGATGGTTCTGAACCTGGTCTTCACTCACAGTGAGGGGTTCTTCAATACTCCAGTCTCTGCCTATCCTCTCTGCAACTGGGGCAGTGTGACTGGAGGCCTTGCCAGTGAAGACTGAGGCTAAAAAGTCATTGAGCACCTCAACCTTTTCAATATCCTGCATGACCAGCTCCCCTGTTTCCTTCCAAAGTGGTCCTACATTTTCCCTCTTCCTTTTGTCACTGACATATCTATAGAAGCCTTTCTTATTTTTCTTGACGTCCCTAGCCACATTTAATTCCAACAAGGCTTTGGCTTTCCTAACCTGATCCCTGGCTACTCTGTCAGCTTCTCTGTCATCCCTCCAGGTTGCCTGTCCTCTTTTCCATGCTACTTTTTTTTGCATTTGATAGTGTACAAGAGCTCCTTGTGCATCTATACAGGCCAACTAGTGTTTTTGCCAGCGTAGCTCTTGGGCCTGAAGGAGGTGATCCCTGAATATTAACCAGCTTTCCTGGGCCCCTCTTACCTCCATGAAGTTTTCCCATGGAATTCCACTGAGCAGATCCCTGAGGGCATCAAACTGAGCTCTCCTGAGATCCAGGGTTGTGAGCTTACTGCTGTCCTTTCTCACTGCCCTAAAGATCCTGAACTTCACCATTTCGTGGTCACTGCAGTCAAGGCTGCCCTTGAGCTGCACGCTCCTCACGACCCCCTCTTTGTTGGTAAGAGCAGGGTGGAGTAAGGCTCCTGTACCACTTGGAGAAGGAAGTTGTCATCAGTGCATTCCAGGATCCTTCTGAATTGCTTGTGCCTTACTGTGTTGTCACTCCAACAGATACCAGGGTGATTGAAGTCCTCCGTTAGGACCAGGGCAAAATAATCCTATTATAAATGAACATCTATGATACAGTTCCATAACTCTTATCATGCCAGAATAAACATTATTTCCTTAATTTGTATATAAAAACTGGCTTTTCAGTTCTTGCCAAAAGGCCATATATTGAAAATGTGGAATATCTATTGATCCTTGGAGTTACATGAGCTAACATGATGATAGACTAAGCTTTAGTATTCAGGTAGAGACAGAATGGATTTGAAGTTGACAATGATTCTCTTTTTCAAAGGTGTAGGACATAATTATGCTGGATATTTCATGTGCTCAGATCTTCTTTCTTGTGGCTGTAAACTGGCACTTGTCAAAAGTGTATCTGTGTAGTAGCATTTCTGGTTTTTACATGCATACTAATGAGTGAATTAAACACAAATTCTAGGGATGTTGTAAGGTAAATAGCCTTTTTTCTTAACAGCTTTGACTTTTCAAGCACTTGCAGAAAGCTTTGAGGAAGCATTCCTCGATATATTGATTGATTGATCTCTCAGGCATAGATAGTTTCATGCAAATGGAGTGTAAAATAATCTGCAGACGTCCATGTTTTAAAATGTGTTCACAGATAGTACCCTTTCCTATCAAATGTGTTTCTGTTAATGTGTGGTTTCTGTGTTTCTGTGGGGAACTGCTGTTACTGCTGAGTTCTGTTTCACAGTCTGCTTATTCACACTCTTATCTTTTTCCCTTTAACCTGTCCCCGAATCAGAAGCTGTGCAAAGTATATGCGCTGATTAGCTCTGAGCATTGGTGGTTTGAGATTCAGCTTTTAATGTCCTTGACTCTCACAAATCAATAGCAAGGAATGCCATAGCATCAGCAGCAGGACTGTAAAAGGAAACGTCTGTTGGATGTTGTGCTGGAAGACATGAGGGTAATGACTCTTCTTCAGAAAAATGCAGTATTTTCTCCTTAAGAGTGTTGAGCACAAATGTTTCATTTTCTGCTGCCTGCTTGGGAAATGAGCACAGCTTCCAATGTATCATACTGGGAAATAAAACAACAACTCCAAATGAAACTAAGGAAAAACACATTAAGATATTAAATGATCCTTTTTAGCAGTGTAGAGGACTGTTAGCCTAAAATATTTTTGGCTTCTAAAATGCTGAGCAGATAGTTCAGGTTCTAATATCTCTTGGTTCTAACTTGTTTCACACTGAGAAGAGCTTTATAGGGTTCTATACTAAAGTACATATAATTCTGTTTGACCCCCTTTCCCATTTTATGAACTTGTAGATCAATGAAACAAGCCATTAAATAGATTGAGTGCTGCCTGCAACACTAATGTTAATGGGTCCAATTTTATTAAGCCCAACTGGAAATGTCATACAGGTGGCAGCATCTGTAAAATGACAAACTGTGTATCCTTGTCTGTGGAGCATAAATTTAAGCATAGAGGATAGTGGAATGCAAATCTTACTAAGATGCTGTAATATTTTGAAGAATTGTAAAGCGCAGCAAAAACTCTTTTAAGTTTTGGGTTACTATAAATAGCCCAGAGGTTAATATGGTATTACATGGTGTACTGCCTTCCTGTTGTAAGCAACTGGAGCACATGTGAGGGTCAAGACTCTTTATCTTGATGTATAACTTCATGGGATAGACTTTTATCTGTTCTGGTCCTGATTTTTCCAATTAATAAGTGAATCAGTTATTGGAAAAAGCTTATCTGGAAAGAGACTAATGTGGCATTCAGGTCCAGAATTTTCTGGGAATCCATGGCCTCTAATAAGTTAATAGTGTTTCCAAGTCGGTGTGGTTTTAGGTCTTTCTTTTTCATTTGTTTTTCTTCTATCTGCGCTTTTATCTTTACATAAAAAAAATAATATTTACATTTGACATTAGAGCTTATAGTGACATGAATGAAAAATACTGTCTTAGTTCCTCATGGGGTAAAAGCAATGTTCAAAAATAAAGAAAAATTGTATTAAATGCTCATGTTACTATGCTCTGTAATACAGGGCAGCATTGAGCTTGGTGCATGAGAAATCTGCAGAATTGTAAGAAAAAGTATTAATTTCTTCAGACAATGTTATCTTCCACTGCTGTGTAGATGCTGGTTTAATGGGGCAAGACAGTATTCTTCCTCGTGCAATAAACATTCTACAGAAATCTATGCAGGAGCCTCTCCTCGCTTTTCAGTAAAAATGAGGTGACGTTTTGTCTTCATTTTGCCACAGCGTTAGCCAGTACTGCTCTTTGAAGCAGTGGCTCAGATCCAAGGAACAAATAAAACTAGGAATGAATTGTTTCATTTAATTTTCTACTTGAAACCAGTAACTGACAAATTTGATAAGAATGTCTTCTTAGGCAATGCAACTACATGTTCTGTTTGTTTTCCTTTCTTCCACTCAGCAGTTTGAGCATTCTCCATATAAATCATTGTTCATTTAAAAAGACCAGAGATACATGTTGTGTTATGCTTGATTTTCTCCAAGCAGGAAAAGGTAAAAATGTAAATTGATTTTTGTTTCAAAATTCTCTGTTTGGATCAGGGCCCTAGATAATATTCTGCTTTGGAAAAAACAGGGATGTAGTTGTTGGAGAGAGAAAGTTTAATGAGACTTAACATCACACAAACTTTCAGTTGCTGAGCAATTGTTTTGCTTGTGCTTTCCCTGGAATGCTTGGATTTCCAAATTTATGTAATTTAGAGATATATTTGGAGAGTAGGATGTGAGTATATGAATCTCAGTTTTGAATTTATTTAAGTCATTGTTACAGGAAACTTTTATTTATTCTGGCAGAGTTTAGGTCAGATTTGTAGTGACCAAAAGTGTTTGACTGGAGACCTCCCATTTATTTACAACTCATAGTAATATATTATTTCAAATCCTGATGGAGTAAAAAGGATTTCAGACAACTAAAATCTGTCGTCTCACTTTGTGAAAAAAGTTCCGAAGAACACTATGTTACAACATTTTCCTTCCTGAATGGCTTAGTTGAAGGGAACATAGCCAGTGAGAAGGGGCGTGGTTTGAATTGTTTGAGACAGGTAGAAATTGAGCCCATGGGCGTATGGCTATCTCCATATCAGTGATGTTCCCACATATGGCAGTGCAGTAAGAGATTATGATGCATTGGATGTTAATGATACCATTAACTACCCAGTTCTGTGTTGTGTGCTGGTTGAAGGAGAAAAAAACCTGTCTTCTTAACCTATAAAAAGGATTGTGTTTATGAAAGACTCTTCGTTCAGCATGAGTTCAGTATGTATAAATATATTTATGTAAATATAAATGCTAATATACATTTCTTTTTATGCTTTCTTCTCTAATGAATAGAAAAGATGAAAAAAAATGGTCTTAAAGGCATTTTGTCCAACTCCCAATGAGAGTAAACTCCTAGGAGATTATGGAGTGTCTAGTATTTAAGATGCTGATCCACAGAGCACATGAAATAGTCATTTGTGGCACTTCTAGAAAGCCAATTGTAATACTAAAAGAAAAAATCCTCATCATTGGATCAGCTGGATCCATATTAATAACATAATTCAAACTACACTTTCTCTAGCACATTCTCTTCAAAGTAGTGCAGTTAGACTTAAATTTGATGTCCCTAAAATGGTGTATGGCAAAATCATTATAATATTTGTTTTAAGACTAATAATGAATACAGTGCTAACCTCAAAACTCTGAATGAAAATATGATATTGGAGATAAAAGTACCAGCAGGTTACATTTTAAATTATCAGTTATTTTCATGAGTATCTTGGACACATTTGCATCTGAGAGAGACAGATACATAATGTTCCCTTAAAGGATGAATGAAGTTCTGTCATCCCCATCAGGGAAGATGGATAGCTTTTTTCTCTCTTCCAATTTTGAGTTTTTAATTTTTATTCTTTAGTGTACTTTCCTCTGCAAGTCTGAGTGGCAGCTTACATAACAGCAGGGTGCTTTTAAAACTTACGTTAAAATCAGAATTCAGCACGCCGGCATCAATTCAAGCCAAAATCATGCTTTGCCTCAACCCATCTAACTTAATTCCTTTAGCCAGATGAGAAGTTGATGGTTAGGACATGAGAAGTCATCTGTGAAATACTCACTGCCCGTAATATTCTACCTCTCTTAGATGAATGATTCCAAATTGTCAGAGATCTAGTGTACAAATTAAGACCAGATTGCTGTCTGCTTGATGGGTTTGCAGCTTTGTCTGCTTTCCCTGGAACCACCTTTTTAAAGCAATTCCATCCAGTTTCTGCATCTTCAGTCCTTTTTCCTTGCTCCATTTCATCTGTGTACTCGTCACAGTCTTCCTATCCCCGCCATCCTTCACACCCAACCCTCCTCCATTATTCTGTAATTCTGTGTCCTTTTCTACATACTTTATCTGGTTGCATTACAGGTTTCTGTAATTAAAGCCAATAGTCTTTTTCCTTTCCTTTCCTTTCCTTTCCTTTCCTTTCCTTTCCTTTCCTTTCCTTTCCTTTCCTTTCCTTTCCTTTCCTTTCCTTTCCTTTCCTTTCCTTTCCTTTCCTTTCCTTTCCTTTCCTTTCCTTTCCTTTCCTTTCCTTTCCTTTCCTTTCCTTTCCTTTCCTTTCCTTTCCTTTCCTTTCCTTTCCTTTCCTTTCCTTTCCTTTCCTTTCCTTTCCTTTCCTTTCCTTTCCTTTCCTTTCCTTTCCTTTCCTTTCCTTTCCTTTCCTTTCCTTTCCTTTCCTTTCCTTTCCTTTCCTTTCCTTTCCTTTCCTTTCCTTTCCTTTCCTTTCCTTTCCTTTCCTTTCCTTTCCTTTCCTTCCCTTCCCTTCCCTTCCCTTCCCTGAACTTCCCTTCCCTTCCCTGAACTTCCCTTCCCTTCCCTTCCCTGAACTTCCCTTCCCTGAACTTCCCTTCCCTTCCCTGAAAGGCCTGGAAAAGCTTGCCACCTTTGTACTAGGTGCAGAAACAGATTCTCAGTTTTCCTCAAACTCGTGTTTGATGAGTTTGCAACATGAACATGCAGTCCTGAAGGTCAACATGTTTTACAGCTATGCATTTTTCTTTACATTACAGTAGGCTTTTTAGGGTTGTGATGTTAATACACTGCATGATGAACTGAATTTTCAATGATACAGTTTTAGTTTTGAATTCTCTCACTGAGAATCTCATGGTATAGCAGAACTATACCCGTTCACTTTAAGATGTTATGTATGTGGGAGGGGGCAGTGGAAGTAGCAAAGACTGAGCTGGTGTAAGGTTCACCAGGAGCACAGATTCCAACAATAGTGTAGTGTTCCTTACAAATTTGTAAGATACTCATAAATACGTGTGGATATGATTGTAAGAAACTAATCTCGACGAAGAATAGCCCAGCTGTTCTGAAATGATGCTCACTTCAGCTGATACTATTTTTTTGCCTGTGAATGAGCAAGGTTCCTTTGTTTATTCTTGATACCTTACACTAAACCTTATCAGTTGTTCCAGAGCAAAGGAATTTTGCTACACCCTTCTGGAAATGTGCTGTGGCTCTAGGGTAGCATGTTCAGCTCCTGAATGTGCCTTTGCCTACTTTCAGGGTAGAAGCACTAAGAATGCCTCAAGGTTAGAACAAGCAAGAAAATGCAATGTAAATGAATTAGTCATTGTTGCTTAATTACTAACAGTCAAATTCAACTCTTGAAACTGATAGTGTAGGTCTCATTCATTTAAGGCAAATCAAGATTTGGCTCTGAATTGTTGTTTAAAGTGCTGTGGAATATGGATAAGGTTTCACAATAAACACTGAGAACTTAGTAAAGCAAGGTAAAAATATTCCCAAACAAAGCAAACAAAAACTACTGATGGAGTTACATTTGTAGGGTAATAGTGCGACTCTCACATGTTTTTTTTTCAAATGTCATTAGAACAAGTAATGATGACTGTCAGCAGTGATGTACATAATAACTCAACTGCATCAGATAACAACAGAATGGGTAAGAAAAAACTGTTCTAGGAAGTATTTATGCTATAGAGTCAGACAGCTGGATTTCACTCCAAACATAGCGTTCTTTAAAGGTCTCAGCCTTTCATGGGTCAAGTAATGTTTGGGGGATAGGTTTCTCCTTCCATCTCAGAACAGAACATGACCCAGGGTTTTCTACTCGTTTCAGTGTGCCATCATATCTAGTTGTTGATTCTTAAGTTCGTGGTGATATTTAAAACCAATACATTTTAAAACATTTCCGACAGCTCCACTTTTATCTGCCATTACAAAGTAATTTAATGACATGAAAGGCAGGAGCCTGTTTGGAGAAGGCAGAAAGATAATGTGCACAGAGCTAAAGTGTCAAAGTTTACAGAGGAGCTTGGTGTTGTACTTAAGTAACACTGTAGTATAGTGGGATTCCCTTCACGTAGTTTGTGAACCAGACAAAGACAGAGAATTTAGTTGTGCAGCTAGGCTTATTCACTGTAGGCCTTTTCACAAGGCAGAACACCTGACTGAGTTTCTTTCTGGCCCATGCATAGTATGTTCTCTGGTTGGAGAATTCTAGATTTATTGTATTATAGCTCAATATGAATATTGAGACATGTTAAAAACAAGTGAGTAACAGGCCTTGCACATTTAGTTAAGGAATAAAATTGTTGACCATGAGATAGAGCTAATGTAATTTTCATAAATTCATGTACCATTTTTATTTAACATTGTGTGTATACTTTAAGTGCATTTTATGTTTTGTGTTTGATTGTCAACTATCAGTTTGTGTTTGAACTTTTGTGTTAAGTTTTCTTTGATTTTTTTTAAAGCATGATTTCTCACATTTTATTTTGTTTCTTTTAGGTTTTGTTTTATTTCATAAGATCCCACTGGATGGGTAAATGAAATGAAATAAGGAAAAGATGAGAGAGGGGCTGTTGAGCTTGTGGAAGCTGTATGCTGCACACTAGGGAGTGGACAGTGTTCTTGCCCAGTGAAGTGCCATCTCCCTTGGACTTCTCTTTTAGACATTTGTTTTGTTTGGAGAACTGTAGAAGTACATTCAAATCAGTAGCTGTTTTCACAAGAGCAGGGCAAAACCAAGCCCTGAGGCAGCTATAAAACTCAAGAAAGTCCAGAAATAAGCTATCACCCTCTTTCCTATTGCCTTGTCTTCACTGTGTCTTCCAAAATGACACTGAGATAAAATTACATTATATTGTTTCCTATGTAATTGTTTTTGTGATTGAACTTAACTGGAAAGATGTTGTTTTTATAAATAACATTTATCAAAGATGAACTGCAAAGTTGCTTTTATTTTATTGCATGAGTGGCTCTGCAAAACTTCTACAAATGTTTAATTTGTATGGGTTTGTAAAATTGATTTCAATGGGAGTGTTCACATCCTTAAAGTTAAGTTTTTGCATATGTTCAGAATATAGCATTAATCCTAAAGCAGTAAATTGCAGAGCTGGCCCAGGAAATCTTATTTATGTATGTGGTTCCACTGACTTTACCAGGAAGATGGAGTGTATGAGGTCTATACAGAAAGATGCCAATACTGTTTGTTCGTGCATTTAAGTATTAAACTAGTGCCATCTCTTACACATTCAGTTAGGTCATGTTTATTCAATACAGTCCATAAGTTTGGGTAAGTGTACAAGTCTTTAGTAGGCTGGAATGCTGATTCTGAGCCAAGAGCGAGAATAACACCACTAGACGGTCAGTCCTTCAGACTGTATACTTACAGGTCTATTTAACTGTTCATATTTAACTGTGAAGCGTACTTCAGAGTACGCTTCAGTATACTTCAGAGGAGAGCCTACTCTTTTCTGAGAAGACTTTACTATAACAAGTAAAGCTCAGTGAAAGCACAAGCATTTTGCAAGAGCAAGGACTGTGCTAAGATGCAGTCCTAGACATTGTTTTTCATTCAGTTTACCTATTGAATTCTGAGTTTATACTTTGATCTTTTCAGTTTAGGAAATTGATGTAAGAGAGACAGAATTGCTGTGTTTTTAAATGAGAACTGCTAAGACTAGCAGCGAAAGACTATGTTTCTGTGCATTTTAGTTACAGTTTTGAGCTATGGTTTGATTTTTATTTCTTATCATTTGGTTTTCTTTTATCCACCCTGTATTTGCTTTTCATATTTTTTTTTCTTTTTTAATTTCAGTCATTTTCACTCTCCCACTGCAACACAGTTGTCTTTTCTCTTGCTGCAGTCTTTTACAGCATGCACCATCCCTCTCTTTCTACAGCACTGTCTTGCCTCTTGTTCTCCCTCTATATATTTTCTTGCTTTTTGCCTTTGACTTTTTTTCCCTGTGTTTTTTTCAGTCTCTTGCATCAAAATTTTTTATTCCTGCTCTGCTCAAGTTTTGGAAATACCCTTACTAGTCAATAAATATGTCCACATTTGCATTCTTCTAGGCCTACGTAGTAAGATATGTCCTTTCTCTTGCAACTGGCTAGGGAAAAGGGAGTTGCAGTTGCTGGAGTGCTTTCCTCCCTTCTCCAAAATCTGTCCCAAAGATGTGTTCTTCTCCCCACATTAAAGAGGAGGACAGAGCTGGAAGTCTACTGATGACCTAGGAATCGTGGTGTCTTTGTTGCCCTGCACATACTGTGGTGATTTCAGGAGGGATGGCAGCAATTAAGAATATCCATCATAGTTCCTGTTTGAAGTTAGATGTCAACAAGTGTTCAGAAACAGTATCAGGGATGTCTGCCTGTTTCCTTCCTTAAGCCTGTGTGGACATGGTCTTCTTCTAGAGAGATGCTAACTTTCTCTTCTGCTTGCTAGTTCTCTTTTAGCTTCCTTTTAATTGTTTTCTTTGAAGACTTCTTGCTTACCCATGAATCTTTCATCCTATTGAAATATCTGATGCCACTGAACTGATTCTAAATCAAAGGAGAGTCGTTTAGGTCAACAATGTTTGAACTAAAGTCAGTGGAGTTGCATCAAATTTAAGTTGGATCGTGAGCAGAGTTTGAACCAGTAGCCCAGATTCCAGTCTTAAGTTTAGCTGGGACAAAGACAACATATTTTAGTTATGTGCTCACAGTTTGTTGCCAACTAAACGAGGTGAAAATCTGAACCCTTTTTTTTTTTTTTTTTGGCGGGGAAAAAGCAAACTTGCAGAGCTGGAATTTGGCAGTTCATTTTTGAAATATTTAATTTTAAAAGGTAGTGCTCTCTGATTCATAATATTTATATGCATAAATGTGCACAGTTATTGATTGGGGATTTTACATAAGTTTTTTGTAACTTATTTTCTAGCACTTTGCAGTTCATCTTTATGATATAGGAGTAGGTTTGACCTTCAAAGTTTCAGCATGTACTGACACACTGTTTTGGATTTTGTGTAATCACGGAGGTAACTTCAATAAACCACAACTGATTTATTCACCAGTGAAATATATATATTTATATATATATATAGTAGAATATCCTTCTTACATATTTTGTACTATATCTTATATATTAGCCTCTCAGTGCGCTATTACTTGATGCAGATATTCACAGAACCTTATGGATTACAGAACATCATTTGTTACTAATAATGTCTTAATGCAGATGTTTAATGCTTGATGGAAAAAGACTGTGTGTTCCTAAAATGTTTTCTTTTCAGTATACGGACAGAGTCTCTTAAAGCTAAGGAAGGTAAACTTGTAACATGGAAATTATAGTACCCACTAGCTCCTGTCTTTCAGCTTGATTGTAAGTGACATTGCTTTTAACTGTAGAGATTCTGATCTCTGGTCTTGGTTTACAAAGGGCTCAGTTAATTATGAATTCTTGACCTCCTTAAAATAAAGTGAGACTCAAACTAAGAATCATACAGGAACCATTAACAGGGTAAAAATTGCTGAACATTCAGGATTTGACATTAAAAAGCTTTTATATTGTTTTCGCTGAGCAGTAAAAACGGCTATGAAATGTCTAAAGGCAAAACTGCAATTTTTTTTCACTGTTCCAGACATCAAACTAAAATAAAAGCATATTTCTAATGCTCTGCTAGAAGGGGTTTATTTGTACTAGAATTTACTTTAAATTGACATCTGATATACTCAGAGAAATACTGAGATAAATGGGTGAGCAGTTTGATGGGCAGATTAGTTGGAGGACTGGAGAGGAAGCACTGCTGGGGATGTTTTGGTGTTAGACAAGGCATATCATCCAATCTGTTAAATAAACCTATTCATGTTGAATTTGGTGGAAGCTTGGCCAGTGACCAGGTCTGTGTTGCAAATGAGCATATTATTCCCAGGCAGAGCCCAGGGTCTGTATTTTGCTTGCTGCAGCTGCCTACTGTGCCAGGTGAGGTGGGTACTTATGTGAGGGCTGTTCCTGCAGAAAGGTTTTAAGAGGCTTTTTTTTTGATGGGAGTGATGGGAGCTCACTGTCAGGGCAGACAGAGGCTTCTGTGACACATTTTCAAAGCAATATGTGTGTGTCTGAGTACCCTAATGTATGCAAGACAGTCCCCAACATTTCTACTGCCTTTGGCTACCAGCTGGATCTCTCCCATGCAGCCATGAAGAAAATCGTTCATTTCAGTGGGAGCAAGATCTCTGGAGGCAGCAGACAGCGCCAAGAAAACCTGTGAGTGCTAATTGGAAACAATAGTTTTTGCAGGAATTGCTCTTTCTTTTCTGACTGCCGGCAGAAGCACTAGAAAGAAAAGAAAGCTTTTTCTTTCCTGGAATGCAGTCAATCCTTAAGCACGGCTTTTCGAAGATTAAAAATCTTACGGAAGTTTGCCATGTAGGAATGACCAGTACACTTCCTCCTGGCTTTTTATGCAACAGCCTTTGTACAAAGGTTCAATTTCTCAGTCTCTAAGTTGACAGTTAATCATCAGCATGAAGACCAGCACTTTGTTTGCAGCTGTTTGAATGCTTAAAAACTTGCAAATGGTTTGTAAAGTTGGAAGCTGTTATTAGACAGATTTAAAAAATGCATCCTTTCTGACATTTTTTAATTCTGCTCTCTTTTTCTAGTTGCATATTTAATATCTGAAATAATTTGCAAGTTATTAATGTATTGGGAAGCCTGTTTGTGTTCATTTCAAAACTCCAGAAGCTTACCTGAAGGTTTTTAGTATTTTCTTCTTCTTCGTCATCATTCTCTCTGGTTCCTTCTTGTCCTTCCAGTTTTCCATGGTTCTGTCTTCTCTTCTGTTCTTCAGAGGGTTCAACATCCTTCTCCATGAGATGCTATAAGCTCTTTTCTCTGTAGGTTACCAAAGTGCAGGATCTTTGAATACCCTTTTTAAGGGTTTTGTTGTCATTATGTGATGTGGTAAAGTATTCCGGATTATGAGGTAGGCCCGTGTTGTGCTAGACTTTATTATCTGATCTCCACAGCAAGAGTTCGTGGAAGGTTGGGAGTATTCAGAACTATAAATACAGCATTATAGGGAGCACAGAGACCATTGGTACTGAGTGTTTCTCATGTTTCACATGCCATTTCATTGACTCACTTCCATGGGAATGTGTAGCACCAAACTTCTGAAGTTGGCTTCCATTTTTTCACTTTTCTTTTGTGCATGCAGATTAAATCTGCTGTGAAAATGATAAAACGATGCAATAACTGGAAATAAGTATGGCTGTTCCGTTCCATAAGCATGTTGATTCTATGATCATGCTTGTAGAAGATATTACTGTCTTTAAATCAAACTTCAAGGTTAACTTATTTCCGTCAAAAAAGATGGCTTGAAAGAGCCCACATTAGAGTGTGTATTGTTTTGATATGCACGTGCCATATCCTTCTAATTTTAATAGCGTCCTTCCATGATTAGCTGTATTTTTGCAGCTGCAGGGAGTGTGGTGGATAAGCACATCTGCCCTGGCAGGGAGCAGAGTTGCAGGTGGTGGCATAGAGCCAAATTGCTTTCATTTTGAAGAGGGCAATTCCCCCATAGTCCCTAGAGGCAGCAACACACAGCAGTGTTACTGAGCAGATTATGTCTTAATATAGGAGGAAACTCCTCGCACTGCTTGCACATTTTCACTGTAACTTTTTTCCCTTGGCTGGAATGACAAGAACAACCATATAAGATTTCAGGGAACTATTTGATATTAAGAAAGTAGAGGGTGAAGTCATTGCGTTGTTGTGATGGCTTTGATTTTTCGTTGATGTAAGCAGAGTATGGCTCACTCCTCAGGCATCTGCACTAAACAAGAAGAGAAATCCTGATTTTTTTCCCCGTTTTTGGTTGTTTGTTTCTTTTTAAACACAGCTGCTCCATTGATATTACTGGCAGAATGGGGTTGCATATCACAAACTTGAGACCAGAGTCTTTGGCAAGTACCTCTGAAATGTCCTTGGTCTTTCCTAGATTTCAGGTTCAACTTAAAAATAGGAAGAAAGTCGTTCCATTCATATCGAGGTATAAAACTTAAACACTCTTTGCTAAAACACTTTTCACATGTTGAAAAAAGTAATATTCTAAATGATAGGACAAAAATGCCTTCTATCATAACATAACATCACATCATAAAAAATAGTTTGCTTTAATCCATCAGCAACCTGTGAGTCTTTTCTCTTCCACTCTTCACTCTAATTCTTCATGCTGAAACTGTTTTATATTGCTTGTAACAGACAATCATTGTTTTTATTCTCCAGTACTACCATAACAGTTTGGACAATCTATACTTAGAAAAAATGTACTTGATGAATTTACTTTTAACAGGCCAATAAAGTTTTATAATTCATTATCATTGTGTCTTTCATTCTCTGTAGTTTGATCACATCTAGTATTTCATTAATAATTGTGCAATGTATCCGAAAATATGTGAACCATGGAGTTCTTCACCTGTTACCTGTTTTTATAAATGTGCTTATTGTTGCTTTTGTTTTCTTATAAACAGTGGGATTCAACTCTTTAATTATGTTGTAATGCCATATTGAGTGGCTGCCCTATATAAACAACACCCCAAAAAACTGTTTCCAAGAGTTTTAAATCAATTTAATTTAAATGTATGTGTGTTTAATATGTACTTTCAATTATGTGTGTATGCAGTCAGATCAAATGACTACATACTTAGCTGTTGGCCATAAGACAACAGGTTTAACATCCTTCATCTACATAGAACTTGAAGCAGAAAAAGCTGAATGGTTGAATACTTAAGTAAGCTGTGCTGATTTTCCAAACTGTTCTGAGGAAACATCAGTGCTGTGATTTGAAGGGTGTGTTTTGCTTTGGGTTTTCTGTTTGTTGGCCTGGGCCACCTGGATTTCTTGACAGACCTAAGGAGGCAGAATGTTGAAATGGTTGTGTCGCATTTTAAACCCAAATTTCTCCATTTTTGCTTTTTACGAGGGCATATTGTATTTACTAGGCCATATCATATTTTCCCATGAATTTGATTGCTGCATTTGGACTATAGTAAATACGACTATTGCATTACATGTTCGTTTTCTTGTTTCTGAAATGTTTGGTCACATTTTTCTCTTCTGGGAGCTCAGCACATCTGTGAGCATTGCAGCAAAACTACTTTCTATGCCCATAGGGAATTTTGAATTTTTCACCTATAGGTACAGTTGTGATATCATGTAGAGTATTTTATACTTACACTTTTATATCATCATCTATGTAAAATATGGGGTTTGGAACTAATTTGACGCAGTCTTACTATTTAGAGGAAACAGACTAGATGTGAAAGTCCATTCTTTTTTCTAAGAGATACTTTCAATAAGACTTGCTGTTGCGGGTAAATTGTGATTTGCTAGATACAATTATTTAAAAGGAAGTATTCAAACAATATAAAAGGTTAGATTCATGAAAATGATTTACTAAATAGAAGAACGTATTGAAATTGTGATGTATTGGGTATTTTTTTAGTGGTAGCAAGCTTGCCATTGAAGTAATCTCATACAGGGTTTGCAGCCTCAGCAGAGCAAGAAATTATTATCTAGGGAGAACAATCAAAAAATCAAGCTGTGTGAAGACAAAAGTGAAAATTTGCACTGCTGACTAAATTAGGAAGTCAACAGGATAAGAAGTAACATAAATTCTTCATTTTCTTGGTAATCCAAGTTAGTCTAAAAATGCAAACAAGGGATCATTTTTCAATGAACAGGAATGCTAACTTAACAGTGTTCTTGTAGAAGTCTGTATTTTGTTCTTTTAAATGAGAAAAAACCTCAAGCAATATGTATTGGATATTTGTATCTTGAGAAATTGGTATTTTTGTCAAATTTCTCCATCAATGTAATTCTGTAAGCTCTAAAACAAGAATACAGAGCATGTAATAAGCAGTTCTTTGTATATTACAGTTTCACGAGAATGGCTGCAAAAAGTCACCAAATTCTGATATTTAGATAATTCCATTGAAAGACCTTTATGGCAATGTGTTTTATGTAAAAAAAGCAAATACAGTGTGCAGATTTCTAAACTGAGTCTTCTCTACCTAATTTCTTGAGGGTGATAGATAGTTTAGATTTAAGTGGTAATGTTTTGTTTGGCTTCTGAGTTACTATCTGGACTTCTAGGACTTTAATCATCAGAGCAGACTTAACAGTAAGGGAACCAGATGTCATGAAGGTCTATAAACAGAGAATGGAGATTCAACTAAATTAATTCCCTCAAAATACAAAATTGCAGCTCATAGTGTGCGATAAAAGACAAAAATGGGTAAAGAAAATCAAAAGGTGCATTTGAAAGAGAGCTGAAAATTAATGCAGATTAGAGTTCTTATTTGATGCACATCCTGATACTGTACTTAACACTAACGGCTTACTCTAGTAATTGAAAACGGTAATTTAGAAACCACTTGGTTTTTTTATTTGTGCAATTTGCTTTCCTACTGTAGTTTCCAAACTCAGTTTATTCTCATTTTGCCATTCTTATGATGCCGATTATTGTGTCTTCATTTTCCTTAGTACATTGCAACTATGCTAAGTAAAATCCAAAATGGTGTCTCAGAACAAGTTTTAATATGAATGTGGCAATGGCTTTGATACCTGCCTTTACTCTTGTGCCATAGAACTGTTTTGCTATTTACACAGAAGAAGCGGAGTGTTCAGATGGCTGTTCTAGCCATGACACCTTCCCAAGAGAGGGGAAGGAAAATATGCAGGTGTGTGTTGGGAACCACGTATCAATGATAGCACAGATCATACTTCCTCAATAACTCTTAATAGCTAGGTATGAGAAGTTGGAGAATAGAAAGCGGTGAAACTCTTTGCAGCCAGATGGGTAACTGGTTGTGCAGTTTCCTTACAACCAGTATGATCTCACTGAAGAGTCACCATGGTTTCACATGGAAGGGTTTAGCAGAGCTTCAGTGTCTACAGCATTGAAGTCAATGATGCCTCAGGAATGGATGCGTCATCCTTGCTTCACGGAACATGATCCAAGAAAACAGATAGTTCTATATAAACCTTTGTCTGAGGGCTGGGTAATGTTCCTTTCAGTTTCTTGTCAATTCATGCTGATTTTTTTAATGTCTTTACTCCAGCAGACATCCCCACATAGACATTGCTGCCTAAACCATATTTCCCCTTTATCTTTCTAAAGATTCATGCCGTGTAACCAATTTTAATGCTTCCTCATGAGACCTAGCGTGATGCTGAGGTCAGAGCTTGTAAGGTAGCTCAGATTTTCTGCCCCAGGTGGTCCTGGAGTGAAGATCAATAGGGCGGGGATTCCTGGTGCACTTGTGCCTAACTAATGCATAGTCAGAAGAAATTGGTTCACTTCTGTTAAATGTCTTACCACTCCTAGGAAAAAATCCAAGTGCTGTATGTACCTGTACAGTTTAATAGAATTAGAACAAATGTTAAGTCTTGATAAGTCTATGTCTTCTAGAAGAAAACATTTAAATGAGACTCCCATTTTCATTCAGATTCAAAAGGGTGTATGTTGACTTAAATATGAGAGGCGAAAGTTAAAGTATGAAAGAATAGCAGTGTTGGCTGCCTCATGGTGATCCCTGCTCATTGATATTGCTCTTACTGTTGGGTGATTAGATGAAATATCTAGGAAGTTGATTTTCTCTTAATTTTGTCTTTTGTAAGCCAAAAGTAATTTTTTGGCAGTCTGAGTTACTACCCCTGTGTTGTGAAATAGTTGCCTGCCTGTCTTGGTGAAGTCTGCCTTCTGGGTACCAAGTAGCCCAGTGTCGGATATCACAGTCCCTGATGGATCTTGTGAAGGCTTCTGCCACAAAAGCAGTAACTCTGTGTTATTACTAATTGCTCAGCTGTCTCATATTTCAATACAAGTAACATTTGGGTGGTTTTTAATGCAACTCAAATCATCAGTTCCACATCTGTTTTCTTATGAAAGTGTGAATCAAAATCAGGTAAGCTGACTGTGAATTGGCTGAGCATTTCCTTTCTCCATGTCACCAGCAGGTATCTGAGGTATGTTTTTTGAAGCAGAATGCATAGAGACCAGCTTTCTGCTTGCTGTGTCATAAAACAGGCTACTTTTTCCCATATGCCGGCATTGGTTTTGCCTTGGGAGTTGGCAAGGTCTCTTTCCAGGTAAAGAGTCACACTTTATCACTCTTCATCATCGTGTTAAAAAAAGCGTGACCAGCCACATGCCTCTTCTAGAGGAAGGCAAAGATTTATCAGAACTGCTTTTGCTTTCTAAAGATGACACCAGGTTTCCATTCTCTGCTGCTGCTTCACACTTTTTTGGAATCCAAGTGTATAAATAACCCTGTTGTTATTGAACTAGACTACCCTGAGACCTAGGTGAAGTTGTTATCTGTCCTTAGGAGGTGATAGTGTTGCCTCTGAGGGCAGTTGTTCTGACTTTTTTTTTGCTTCTCAGGTCTGATCTGAACCTTGCCCATGGTGAGAGCGGCTGTAACCACCAGTGATTTGTAGATCGCCCACATGATAGCATTTTGATTGGTGATTGCCAGGGGACAGATACTCATGCCAAGAAAGGGCAACCTTTGGCAGACGAAGCAGAGAGGCTGAGGATTGATGGCAGAGAGACTGAGTTATCCTGTCATCAGTCTAATTACAAAGAGTTTGATCGTCTCTAGGAGGGAAGTGGAGATTCCAAAAAACTTCTGCTGTTTTTTCACTATTTGGAGACATGCAGGTCTTGTTTTGGGTGCAATAAATCAGGCTGCTGTGAGATTTATTTGTTTGATACAGAGTATAAATGTAATTTTAAGGCACTGCATCCATAAAGAATTCCATCTGCGTGTTGCAGGATGTAAAGAGTCTGTGCAGATGCTTTCCTTGTTACACCAGAGCCCTGGCTCTGACCTCAGCTAGAGCACAGTACTGTATTCCCCTGTAAAATAAATCAAGGGCGTTTATTCATCTTGAGATTTTTGTCATCACTGCAGTTACAGACAGAAGTTGTGAATGCATGTGTGGTCCTGCCTGGAGTCACATCCTTCTCCTAGTCAATTTAATCTGCTTCAGATTAGGGTGGTCTCTTAGTGTATTGTCCCTGAGTTATGTGTAACGACATTCTTTAGCTTTCCAAAACTTTTTGCTATTGCTACTTACACATCGCAATTGCAAGTGCACAGCCTGTGCGGCCTGATAATCCCATGTCTTTCTTTGCGTTGCATTTATGTTTATGCCGTGTGACTGTAAAATGCTAACAGACCGTTCTATCCAGCAGTGAATATTTGCTTGGGATGCAAGCCCATGGGGAACTCAAAATCAGTAGAGACTGAGAAAGGTCTAAGTCAGGTCCTTTAACCAATTCATATAAGCTAAGAGACCAACTGGAATATTTACCCTCCTGTTAAGTGCTACTACTCCCTGCTATTTGGGAATGGTGAAATTTAAAGCTTAAATTTCACTGTCTGTGAACGTTTGTAAGAGTAAATGTTGTATGTTATATGTCTTACCAGACATATAACATAGAAAGGAAATGCTAGCAAAATGAAGCAATGGAATTTTAATTCCAAAACTGTAAGGTTTTTATGGTGTTTAATCCATAATAGCCAGATTCCATGTAAAATCTGTATTTATCTGTAGTTTTGTTTTTTCTACAAAATGATCTTTTAGGAGATTATGTAGGTGTGAAATAGTGCTATATCTTACAGTTTTAGTCATGTGTTACGAGCAGAGTGAATAATCTCATTTTTTACTACTAGTATTGAATGAGTTTATCTATGATACATGCTCTGAAATTAGCTTTAGAACCCAGATCAGTGAGTTCAGATCAGCAACTTATTTTAAATTCAGGACCCTAATGTCTTTATGGTGGTGTCTAAATCATTAGTACTCTATTTTGCCAGTGATGGTCGTCTCTAAGCATACGTTTTTACACTAAGTACTTTAAGAAATATCCTTGCGTGTGAATATTAGTTAATTTTTTAGCAATAATTATTTGGCAATTTGAAATTAAATTTGTGCCAGATGGCATTGCTAGTGATACAAAAACATCAGAAATCTGTCATAATCATACTCTTGAAAATGAAGTTTCATTTTAACCATGATATCTGTCATGAGATCTTATGTTACTCTTGCTTCCTCATAAAAATTTAAACAGGTGAGTAGCTTAGGACTTAGTTTTTCCTTCATTTTGCAGGCTGGTTACTTTGCTGTCTCAATTTGTCATACCTTCATTCCTTGGGTTTTTATGCTACATCATGAAAACATGGAGAAATCAGCTAGTGAAGTAAGAAAAGTTGGTACTGTCTTAACAAACCAAATTCAAGTGCCTCTAGAAACTGTATTAGAGAACAAGACTATCCCAACCACTCAGTTGATGTACTGTGTACTTTTTTTTAAATGAGTTTCTGTACGCATTTAAGGTAACTTAACCAAGCGGAGGCAGCAGCCCGAAAAATCTGAGCACTCTGAAGCAGCACGGCATCCCCTCCCTGCAGAGCCAAGTACCTGCCTAGGGATAACGGGCTCCTCTGGTCCCCGGTGTGGCCCAGCCACTCATGGCAGAAGCTGAATGAAGCTGTTATGTGTTGGCTGCTTCCTGACAACTCTCTTCCGAGGTGTCTTGCTGCTGTGGTGCAGAGCCCAGCATAATGCCTCCCAAAGGGCTGTGTGCCCAGGCATGCTCCCGGTGCTGGAGTGGCGCAGATACTGTGGATGGCTTCAGCAGGTTTTTGTGGTGTTGACGGTGCTGTACTGCCTCCGACTAGTGCTGCTTGCCAAGGATCCAGGTTTGCTTCTTTGTCCCTTTCCTGCTTCTCATTGGACGTTAGAGAGGAGGAGGGAAGGGAGATACTGCAGGAGGTGTTCACTTCTGCTGGCTTCCAGCCCAGCGTTAAGCACTCTCCAGCAAGCTAGCTTGTCTGCCTCGCATCCATCCCTCCTCTGCAAGTCCACGTGACTGAGTGACTGAAAGGTGAAAGACTAAAATCTTGGTAATTTTAATAATCCTAGCATCACTGTAATGAAAACCTAGACCTATAGCTTTTACATTTCTGGTAGCATGCAGCAAACCGTACCATCTTTAATCCTCTCCCTGGCTCAGTTTTGTCTGAGCATGACTAGAGTTGGAATTTCCAGTTTTGGTCCTACATTAATTACCAGCAAGAAAGAGAAATGGATTTTATAGATTTGGAGTAAAACATTAGGAACACGTGAAACTGTCATTCTCTGTAATGGGGTGGTACAAATATGGGCAATTACCTTTTCGTCATTGACTCTTGGGAATAATACAGATCTATTACTTTAACCCATTCCTAACATAATTGGTGTTCAACCATGTATTATAGATGCTGCCCTTCAGTGATACAACTGTCACAGCAGCACAAGACGTCATTTGCCAAAAATGTTGTCATCATTCTTAAGACAAAGACAGCAGTCCTGATTCCACTGGCATTTGTAGAGATTTTGCACCACTGTTAGTGCAATAAATTACTCTCAGTTGATATTAAGATGAGGGGAATTATACTCTTGGCATTGCTATTTCACTTTTTTTTGGTCCATATATTTTCATAGTTCATGTTTCACTTCAGTCTTTCACCCTGTCCCCAGATTTGTTCTTCTCTATGTTTTTGAGGAACTAGCTAGTTGCCAAGCATGTTATTTTGGGTTAAAAAAAGAATTAATCTCTTCTGGCAAAGTCAATAAGGTGTAGAAAAATCCCTGGGAGTAATGGATTCTTTCTAAAGACTGAGAATAAAAAACTTTCAGTTTACTGAAATGATGGTATATACATGGAGACTCCAGAGAATGAAATACTAGGTGATTACGTTCTTGCACTGAAGTGCAATTCATTATTATTTAGAGCTGGTGTGCTCAAAGTAGGGTATGCATTTTTTGTGCATGTGGAAAGTGCACGTCTGCCTCGTGCAGTCTGGTCCTTCGAGACCTGTTTGTGACCATTGCAAGCTCCAGTTTTGAATCTAGTCGAGTGCAAGAGGATTTTAGTTGACTGTGGTTTGGTTTGGTTTGCAATCTCTGCAGGCAAGAAGATTATTTTTGCAGATACATTCAGGGATACACTGGTTAGGGAAGTTTAAATGGCCTTCTACTTCAGTTGCTGCTAATGTTCTACATGTTCATTAGATTCATATAGAATTTAGAAACCATTTTATTTTGCTTTGTAGCATTTGCTTCTAATGGTGGTCAGGAATAAGGCTGTATTACCAGCTTTCTTTTGCAGTTCCTTTTCCAGAGTATTTGATTTCCATGCAAACCTGTTCTGATAAATCTGTTGCTAGGAAACAGCCATGACTGAATTTTTGGTAAAAGAGGAAGTTACACTGAGAATAAACGAGTGTCACTCTAAAATACTTGAGTTTAACAAGTGCTAATGCTATTTAATGAAACAGATAAATCACAACATCACAGGAAGCCATGTGTACAATTGAGAACAGAATATTGCAAGGTGAGAGGAAACTGCAGAGTTAAGAAATCGAAGGATGTTTTAGAAAAAGAGGATAGATAGGTTAAGAGAGAATCAGTTAAGAAGAGAGAGAAACTGTTCATAAAGGAAGAATCGTAGAAGAATAAGCAGAAGAGGCTCATCAGAAAAAAGCTGGGGGAAAATACTTGGTAAAATATTCAAAGGTAGTAGAAGAAGAAGTAATTTATGGAAATATTATGTGCAGCATCCTGAAAAAAGAGAAACACTGCTTTCTGTAGAGCCCTGTAGAATAGAAACAGTGAGGCTTCCATAATTTTAGCAAAACTTCATTGTGGTTTTGTGACCAGTTTTGTGACCATTTTCGCCAGTAATGCATTGGTTTTCAAATCTGCTGTAGCAAAACTGCCAAAGCTTGGTTTGTAGTGTCATTTGATCCACTGCAGTAATTTTTAGATCTGCATTTGAAGAGAGTTTTGAGTAGGTAAGGCTTCACTGCCTTAGGAATTATGCTTGGGGAGTTCTATGGAGGCAATTCTTAATCTTTGATCTGAAGCTGTATTGGCAGGAATATTCCTCCAACCAGTCTATTCAGCTCCCTCTGATCTCCAATGTCTCAAAAGATTTAACTGAGCATAACCCAGAAATATAAAATTGTTGAAATGGAAAGTGATTAATGGAAAGTGATTCGTTTTCTTTATGATTTCTTAGAGGTGCACAAAACCACCAGATGCTAGAATGAGACTGTTGCTAATGATATTCTACATTGGAGAGCGTGGCAGATGCTTCTTGTGGATATCACAAGAATTGCTGAGCACCACAAATCTTTCCACAAGAAGATGCTGGCCCTTAAAGGCCAGCATGGGTTTTCTGAGCAGGGGCTGTGATCCCTGTTTGAAGTCCTGGGACACCTGTAGTAGCTGAGTGCTCTAGGGACAGAAGCTCTAGAGAAGGGGCCGGTTAGCTAGAGGGGCCGGTTAGCTCAGTGGTTTGAGCGTGGTGCTGGCAACAAGGACCAACACCGAGGTCGCGGTTTCAATTCCCGCTTGGTCCCCATGTGTTGCCAGGTCTAGTCGAGAGGTGACGTCCATGCCCATGACAGGGAAATTGGACTAGATGATCTCTAAGGTCCCTTCCAGCCTAGGCCTTTCTATGATTCTATGAAAGACACTGAAACGGTTGCTGTGGCGGAGACACAAAAAATATCAACTTCACTGTTGCTAAATAATCTAATAAGGACTGTAATAAAATGTCAGTCACTGATGCTCAGGGACGAAAGTAAGCTACCTCTTGTGTTGTGCTCACTGAGGGCCAGCCTATCCTCTGTGCTGAAGCCTCCTGCCCTTCCAGCAGCCCTCTTCCAAAGGCCAGATGCTGCCTCCCAAGCACATGCAAAATTTGAGCCATCAGGACCCGAAGCCTATTCACCCAAGGAA